>NC_092212.1:68748413-68817642 GCF_043381705.1 Parasteatoda tepidariorum | reverse complement strand
TTTCAGTTACTGACACTGGTGATGTATCACCACTATGCTAAAAGAATTGAACATGAATGAAATAACAGTATTCTTGAATAGTACTATAGATAAATAAACCTGTTTATGACTAACCAAGCACTTAGTTCCTAATAGCTTAACCTGTATGGCAAGGTCCAACTTCAGTTATGTACTATTGAATGAGAGGACAAATTGAACTTGATTACTGATTATTCTTCCTTTGTTTAATGTTTAAATTGAAGAGTCAAACAATATTAATAAAACATTATACTTTTAAAAACAAATATTCTATAGTAGATTTAATTATCAATATGTTATTAGTTCTATGTTTATTTTACCTCTTAAATATTGTTCAGATAAAATTGTGACATAATTTGAGTAAAAGGGTTTTGGACAGTTTAAGACAGTTTTGGACAGGACGGCTTAAAGCGTGGATTAATCCATTCTGTTCTAAACACTGCCAACCCTGCAACAACTGAATCTCAAAATGAAAACACGCAATTAGTAACTCCTTTTTGAAAAGTCCGATTTGTGTGATTTTGCCGTCGATCTGTTTTGTTTTTTTTTTTTCAGTAGTTAATGATGATTTACAAAAGACAAAAAAAATATGTCTTTCCCCCCTACAAAATGCAAGAATATAGGCATAATATTAAGATAAAAAAAATATTACATATTCAATTTCAAAAAAAATTTTCTTCTGTTAGTTTAAATTAGTAACATGTATATTTGTTATTTTTAAAAGCATCTTGCAGAAAGATATTAGTATTAGAGAGGTATGTCGCAGAAAGCTCGAAAAAATTCCGTCGCAAGGCAACTATTTATATTCATACATGCATTTAATAGAAACACACAACTAAATTATTAAAATCAAACGTAGGTTCTAACTTAAAATGAAGTAGATGGGGTATTTATTATCATCTATAAATATAGTCATGTAAATACATATTATACATCACATTGAGTAGCTGTTAATAAAGAAAACTTTATACAATATGAATTTAATGTCATATTTTAGTTTTAATAAAAAAAATTTCCTACAATGCAGGATTAACTTAACTTTTTCTTTATCAAGTTAAAGGAAGGAAGTACATCTTTCTTTAAAGCTATTTTTATCGTTTTATTACTGCTGCTACTTTTTGCACTTTATCATTAGCTGAATAGACCCAAACATAAGTCAATCTTCTATTTTAAAATAAGTTCTCAACATGTCCAGCTTAACATAGAAACTTACTTATTGCAATAAAAAAGTCAAAGCATTAAACAAACTGAAGATTCAAAACAAAATAAAGATTCTAAAACAAAGAAAATTTTGCTAAAAAAATTTTAAAAAGCAAAAGAATAAAGATTTGGTAGAAACTACTGATATTTCAGTTAACTCTGACAAGTACAATTTATATTGAAGTAGGAATATAAAATTTAAATTTTTACACATAATTGTTATCATTATAGTATAAAAAACTTTTTTCATAATAAAATGTGAATAAATGTTTCAGTGAACGCTGTTCTTCAAAAGCTCTTTTCTCACATGAAATGTAACTACCTAGAGAATATGTTGACTTTATTTTTCTTTTTTGTTGTGAGTATGCAAAAGTTATTTATAACTGTTCGGTCAAGTCTAATCAGCACCTAACAGTCCCTGGTCAAATTATTAGACGCACAATAAGATTCTATGTAAAATCTTAATTATCGGATGACACTATACAGCTTTATTGCTTTTATGCAATTGAAAACGGTTTGCACTTGCTTACATTTGCGTATCAATTGGTTAAATTAAACAATATATAATGTAAATTACACGTTTGGATAAATTAGACGATATATGATATAAATATAGAATATTTATTATATCAGGTATTAATTACATTATTATATCATAATAATTAGATCATATTATTAGACGCACTGTAGTGTTTTAATAATCATATATTTTGCACGAGTTTATATGAAATACGTTTATAATTAAACATACATGTAATGGGTCTTCATTCAGGAGCTTCTTTATATAATTCCTATTTGTATTTATTTTTAACGTATTTCATTACAATGTTAACCAACTGATACACGAACATAAACAAGTGTAAACTGATTTCAGCCACGTCAAAACAATAATGCTGTATAGCAGTGTTTCCCAAACTTAAGACTTCTGCGTACCCTTTCAGAATTTTTCGTAATGCTGTGTACCACTAATAAAAAAAATATTGTATTTTTTACTATAAAAAAAATTGCACAAAAGTTAAAAATCACAGCTGACTGTTGACACCACTAATTATTAACTGTTAACTCTGCAAAAAATAGCCTATAGAAAAATACGTAATCGTAATTTTCATGGCTAGCTCTGTTTTTAAGTAAAATTGTTTGAAATTTTCGTTAGTTGCAAGATATTTTGCATAGGAACGCGTACTCCCTAAACTGCTCCCATACCTCTGGGGGTACGCGTACCACACTTTGGGAAACACTGCTGTATAGTATCACCAGATAATTAAGATTTTACACAGAATCTTATAGTGCGTCTAATAATTTGGTCAGGAACTGCATATTTGGGGGGGGGGAGAAAGAAAGTAAAATATTAGTTTAAAATTCAAGCTTTGCTTCAAGATGAAAGCACACAAACTATGGTAGTGTTTTCATTACAGAAAAAAAATGAGAGAGAATTTCTCACCCTTTCTCAAAAACAGGGTGAGATCTCAAAAAGTTAAGTGAGATTTCTAAAAATTAAAATAACGCAAATAGACTTGGAAAAAAATATTTCTTTAATTATAATACATTTTTAACATCTAATTTTTAAAGCATTGAATATTTTTGCTGCATCATCATATGGAAAACGTTCTATATCTACTTTTTCATCAGCTATTCTCATTACGTTGCTCAAATGTTTATCAGTCATTTGTATAAGATATTTTGTCCTAATTCGGTTTTGAGTGCTAAATGACCTTGCAACAGATGCTGAAGAATTCGGAATCTCTAAGTAAATTTGCAGTATTGAAAAAAATTTAAACGTCTTACATGAAGAAATATTACCTTCCGTGAACACGTGGTTGCAGAAAAATGTGTTCTGAAAGGTGTTCTGTCATTCGGGGGGGGGGGGCATTGTGTTCTGCTGTTGGCACTGGTTATGAACAATACTGGTAAATAGGGAAGCTAGATAACAGGGATCCATGTTGAAAATAATGAAAGATCAAGGAAGAAAAGTGAAACGCATTTTATTCAAAATGGCAGAAGACGAATTTTTTTCCAAAATTCGAGCATTTTGAAATTGATTAATAGAGTGTGCGATCTTCTCGCGTTGATAATTTTTTAATGAGAGAAAAGAAAAAAATAAGCGAGATTCTCACGTTCTCGCGCTGTAGTGAAAACACTGCTATGGCTTATTTTCGTTTGTGAAAATTTCATAAAACATAAACATCTTAAATTGTTAATCTGGTTAAACATGGAGTAGGTAAAAAAGAGTCTACATGTCAACAATTTTTTGAAAAAAGAATGAAATCTATATATTACTTGTTCTTTGTTATGAGCAACAGCTGGAAGAACATTACTAACGGTTCTTTCAACTAAAATCCCTCCTATCATTCGATAACAAACTCTTTCAGGATTAACATCTCTTAGTGCATCTACAACAAGGCTGAAAAATATTTTTTGTTCCATTAAAATATATATAGAAAAATTAAAAGAAATTTTCAATAAATATAAAAATATATGGTGGAAACATTTGTTGTGGAGCAACCAAGGAATTTTTTGGTACAGTATACATGTACCAGTTTACTTTAAAAAACAAACACATGATAAAAAAAAGCATAATTTGCTCTACCTAAGTACTGCTTGTCTAAGATAGGTACTCTGCCAGACATTCGTCTGGAGCTGTGGCGGTGACTATGGCAACAAGCAGGGTTGGGTTTTTGCCGTAAAAAACTGATGTTTGACATGACAGTGGTAAAAACCGTGCTTTTACCGGTAAAAATGGTCAAAAACTTACTGATTTCTTTAATTTATGGCATATAGCAGACAATATATTATTTTCACATAATTGCCTTTATAAATGAATGTTGTAAATGATTGCTATCGATTTTGCAACTATATACATGTATTCTTATAGGAGGATATACATTCATATAGAAATATTGCTGTTTACTTATTGAAAAGAGTGAAACTTACTTTTATCATTATAGCTTGATATGCAAAGTATTCAAAATTTTGCACTTCTTAATTGTTAGAAATAAACAAACAAACAAAAAAGCTTGAAACTATTAATAAATTCAAGAACTAAAAGGAAAATTATAAAATTTGGCATTTCTTAAATATTAGAAATAAGCTAAACAAAACTTTCAAAACTTGCAATTACTAACAAACTCTAAGTCAAGAATGACTTGACATTCTTCAGTAATATAATATGCCAAACAAAATGATGCTTGGAAATGTTGAAAATTTTGTTTAGTATCCTAATATTTTAATTCAAATAGTATGTTTTGATATAATCATGTTGGGAAAATGCAAGAATCTGTTCTTAAATATCTTTTAACAACCTTTTTTCTAATTTTATTGCCCAAAAATGAATTAATTTTAAATTATAAGCAGTTAAACTCAAATAAAAATACAGTTTTACCAAAACTATGGGTTTTTTGACATGACAGTAAAAACCATGATATAAACCGGTAAAAACCGTCACGTGTCAAAAACTTGCCAACCCTGGTAACGAGGTATGATAATTTCAAGTAGGGGTGCGGGATCCCTCTTTAGGAATGGTTTCGGCGAGAGAAGAGACCTCTTTCGTTGAAGCTACCCTCCCTAAAATGCCCTCGTTTCCATAGCACCAGACTGCCGCAGACTTAGCGGCGGTCAGAGTACCTATCTTAGACAAACAGTTCAATAAGGGCATACTAAGTCAGGGGTCTGTTTAGAAGAAATTTGGATCCATTAACGGACCCTTCACAAAATATCTTTTTATAAAAACGGACCCTTCATAAAATAATGTATCTTTTAATCGGACTCTTCACATGAGACACTCGATAGACATTTGCATATTATTGTAAATGGAAGGGGAAAATTGACTGATGCTGAGTGTTCAGCTATTATAGATATTTTCAAATCTACTGGCAATCAACGTATATTGCTCTAATATTTCGTGAATCATGTTTTTCTGCTTTTATTTTAAGGCTAAGTTTGATCTCATTTCATTTATATTATGTACCTAAACCTCTTTGAAGTAAAGAAAAAATTTATAAATTCCAAATGTAGCATTCTAAGAAAATATTTCTACTTCTACAAACATCGTGAGAACATTCTTATTGATATTAAATTATACTTTATTTGGTAAATAAATAATTGAGCAACATATTATTCATAAAATTAATTGATAAAATATTATGTCAATAAAAATTAACTTCTGTCAATTTTTTTTTTTTAAAAAATTATAAATTTAAGAATTGTTCAAGTTTTCTTGATGTGTAACACATAAGTGATACATAATTAAGTTGTGTTTTTTTAAAATATGTGAATTGAAATTATTAAAAATGTGAGCGATTTTGTTTCCATTATTCCTTTGAAATGAATATTCTGTGTTGAGCAGTATAGGCTAAATACCAAATATTTGTATGTTAAGGCAAGGTGTGCGATTCTTGTTTATCATTGGCGCCATCTAAGGCCAAGAATTCGACTTCTGCCACGTACGTCACACCTGTTTATAAGGCGGACCCATTCATACATCCCTTCATTCATCCACAGATCGTAATTTTGACCTGAATCAGAGAGCTACCAGTACCCCCAGAGGTATTGATTTGTTATGGAAACATGGAGGACTTTGCGACTTGACAGATTTAACGTGCATCAGTCACCATTTACTACACGGGGAGTCTTCGGCTGGCGGGGTTCGAACCCACGAACAGGATATCCCGGCACCTATAATTAATAACACGTATATTTGTTATTTTTAAAAGTATCTCGCAGAAAGATATTAGTATTAGAAAGGTATGTCCCAGAAAGCTCGAAAAAATTTTGCCATGGGGACTTCTTTAAGAAGTTACTTTAATGTGGGGTTTTAATAATTTTGAAGCCACAACACAGTAAATATGCGTTTTAGCATTTGCATTCAAAAGTAATTTTCTGTATAAACTATTAATTAAAATAAAAAGATATTGCATCCAAAATATAAATTTTCCAATTATTCAAACTTGTTATTTTTGGAACTGCATTAGTATTTGATTCAATGGATTAAAACAAATAGGAAATGTATGCTTCATAAAATTTAATTAAATACTATTATAAATTGTATACAGCTGAATAATGATATTAATTGAATAATNTTCAAAAGTTAAATTAAATTTTAATTTAATGACTTTTGAAGAAGCATTAAATATATTTTTAAAAAAATGTTTGCATAAATCATTCATGTATGTGTAGTATAATAAATATTTTCATTTACTCTTCATCTTTCACCTTCTTTTTGATTTTATCAACCTATGTTTCCTCATAAGAACCATGTATTTTAAACCGAAATATATTTTATAAAGGGTTATTCAGCAATTTTTATCTACTTTCTTACTTCGATAAATTAACTTACGTTCATGAAAATTTATAAGTAAAAAATGCCTAAAAATTATACATTAGGAGCCGCGTACGCTTCGCGCAAGCGCTATTTATGTGAAGCAGAGGGCCGATATCTCTGAAGTGCCCAGACCGATTTCAGATCCCAGTCCGGGCCTGGGTATGTCCCAGAAAGCTCGAAAAAATTTTGCCACGGGGGACTTCTTTAAGAAGTTACTTTAATGTGAGGTTTTAATAATATTGAAGCCACAACACAGTAAATATGCGTTTTAGCATTTGCATTCAAAACTAATTTTCTGCATAAACTATTAATTAAAATAAAAAGATATTACATCCAAAATATAAATTTTCCAATTATTCAAACTTGTTATTTCTGGAACTGCATTAGTATTTGATTCAATGGATTGAAACAAATAGGAAATGTATGCTTCATAAAATTAAATTAAATACTATTATAAATTGTATACAGCTGAATAATGATATTAATTGAATAATACCGAAATATAGCATTTTTATGTTACAGACAAGGAAAGAGGAAGAATCATTCTTTAACATATACAGTCAAACCCCGCTATAGTGAACCTTCAAGGGACCAAAATTTCGGTTCACTATAACCGGGGGTTCACTATATCCGTTACACAGGCAATTTAACTAATGGTCCCCAAACTCCTCCCTTTTATTACACATTATTCAAATAAATGACTGGAAAATATTATGCCGTAGCAAAAAATTATTTTTCATTACTCTACATCTTACGTGCAAAAAAAAAAAATTAGTAATCTTTCCATAGGCTACAAAGTGCAGATTTGAATAGTTTATATTTCCTTACAAATATTAACTTGATTGCATCCATTTCAAATTTTTCTGATTATGCCCATTTTATCTTCAATAGAGAAGGTTTTACGTATGCTGCTCGCCATAGTTAAATTTTAGACACTTGTTTGCTGGATTTTTTTAAAACTAAACTGAGAGTAAAAAGGAGTTGAGATGAGGGCCTTATCAACACATATTAGTGTCCAACCCTTTGACCAATAATGAATAATTACTCATTCCCTCTGACAGAAAATGCATATTGATCCCACTGACACCTTACAGGTGCATCGTCTGCCTGGGTTGAAAACATCTATTGGTTTGTTTAGGAATGGGAAAGTGAGAGAAAAGAAGCAAACAAGAAAAAATGCTTATCGCTACATTCCCCTTTAGATGGTTTTGAAAATCGGTATATGTATTTATTTTGAAGTAGACATTTCAAAATTATTTTTAAAAAAATTGAAAGAAATCAGTCGAAGACAGAAAAAAGTTCATTATATCCAACTTCCTCACTTTTCTGGTTCACTATATCCACAAAAAATAACATTATCCGTGTATAGCAAGGCACAGGACCGAACATTTTGTTCATTATAACCGGAAGTTCACTATAAACCATGTTCACTATAGCGGGGTTTGACTGTATTACTAAAATAAAATTTAAATGTTGAATGTTTATTTGCACTCTAGGTGGAGTTGAAAGGTAATATAAAAGCATACTTAAAGTATTCAATTCTTCCTTTCCTAATTATTATTATTTTGTTAGCATATAGGTAAAAAAGAGTCTACATNCGAAAAACTACATTGATTGAGATTGGGTGCGTCAAAAACTTAAAAGTGTAAATTTAAATTACCGAATTTTTTTTATTATTCTTCAAAAACAAATATTTAAATTTTTTTAAAATTTTGTTCAGATTGCTGCCGCGGGCCGCACATCGAGGGTTGGCGGGCCGCATTTGGCCCGCGGGCCGCAGGTTGAGCACCCCTACATTAGTATATAGTTAAACGCTATGAAATACTTTGGAATGGTTTGATTAATTTAAATTAAGGGTTTAAAAAAACAGGTATAATTTTTTTTCTTCTTTTTTTTCAAAAAAAAGAAGAAAAATACTTGTTTTTTTTTAACCCTAGATACATTGAATACAACTATTATGTGATATTGGCTAATGTTCAAATAACAGAATAGGAATTTTACTACAGTTTTTTTTTCCAATCTTTTTTCGGCAGTTACTGCTACAATTTCATGATTTTTTTAATGGGATGATAAATTACAAAATGAAAAAAAAAAATTGTAGTGTGCAATCCCCCTTACAAAATGGGAGTATATTGTCCAACCCCATGGCAGAATCGCAGTGCGTGTCGACATTGTTGCAGAGTTTTTGCAGAAAAATCTTTCTTTTGAAAAGTAAAAAAATAATTTATTTTAATTTTCTACAGAAATTTACATGTAATAGTTAAATCATACATTTAGATAAACACTTTTTGACACGCTCAATTTGCGCCAATAGTATCGTAAATCAATGTAATGTTTCGACCGTAGTTTTGGCTGTTATTGATATTGATTACGTTATTGAATTCACATGGATTCTAAATATCTCGATATATTTCAAACAATATGGAAAATCCGAATCGCACAAATGAATATTTACTTTTTAAGGCAATAATTCCATTGAATTTTTGACAGTTATTGCTATTGATTTCTCGATAGTTTTCAAATTCGATATTTTATGTTACAAAAATCTAATCTCAAAAGAAACACACATTTGAGGAGTCCGATTCATGTAATTTCCTCGTCAATCTTTTTTCGGCAATTGCTACTAAAGATTTCATGATTTTTAATTATTTCTTTTATTGTGATGATTATACTTATTTACCATATTTTTGAGTTGATTTTTTAATATAATTTTTAATTTTCACAAATTATGCATAAATTTTCACAAAATAGGTACCTTTTAAAAAACCTAGACCGACTCCTGAAATATATCGCCACAAAAAAATTTAACCATCAACAAATTCAATTTTGATAAGAAAAACAAATCTTGTGGCATAACAGTTTTTATGTCAAACAGATAATGCATAAAATGCACGAAGGTGCAAACACATTCATGGAAAATTTTGATAATATTACTCTTTTTAACAAAAATAGTCAAAATTTTTACTCAGTTGTTCACTTTGGAAAATTTGGATACAACAATAGAAAACTTGGCAAGTCAATGACTTGTTTGAATCTTTCAAAAAATTGGATTAGCCGGTTTGTATATTAATCAGTATTAAGCCTTCTAAAATCAAAACACTTTTAAAAAAAGTTAATGGCTCAAAAAAAAATTTTTAAATTCGGTGATTCAGAAAGGGTTGAAACTAGCTAGAAGAGTAAAAAAATTACCAGCACAAAGTTTTTCAATTCAGATATGCTCAAAAAAACTTCTCATTTTACCTTAGTTTGGTGAAAAGATAAGCTTTTTGACCAATTTGAAATATTAATAAAGGAATTACAATGCTGAAAATTAAAAAAAGGAATATTGTCATTGTTATTTAATTACATATTTTCTTGGTAACTAAAAACAATTAAAAGAAAACAAGTATAAAAGTTTTAAAGCAAATACACAGTTATAATTTTGACCCTGGGTCCTGGTTGACATTACTCCTGGATTAAAAATGGTACTCATTATTATTAAATTTAATGGGCAAATTTCAACGACAAAATATTTGCCAAGTTTTAGCAACATCCTGAGAGTGGAAAGCTAAAACAATTCGTAAAAGGGGTCTAACTCAAAGGACGTAATTCATAGCCATCTCTGGGCGAATCGCTACTTTTCTTTAAAAAAATTTTGGAGCTTTGCAGATTGTAGTTATCTTAAACAGGTAGCAATTACAGGCATTAAGGTGGACAAAAATAAAAAAAGCTGAACTTTTACATTACAGTTACTGGGAGGGAAGTGTTCTATATACTATGATATCAATGAGATTGATAAAAAAGCAACTTGATCTGTCAGGAGATTCTTATTTTATATTTTTTATATTTAAAGTGGCAGAAGACGGTGAAATTTAAATTTTCTCAAATATAATTTTAAAATTCTTTGACCACTACTATATTATTTCATATCCGTCGTTGGGGATATTTCCGTATCGGGATATGACACACCAACAACCGCCAAGGTGCCAAATAGATTTTAAACTTGCAAATTGTTTATAAAAAAAAACATGTAGATGTTTGCCCAGGGGTGGCTACGAGCTATATCTTTCGAGTTGGTCCCTTTCTGTGACGTTTTTTTCAGTTTCTCACGGGCCAAGACTTGGAGAGAGTTCTGCCACTGATCACGATATGGAATCTTTGAACAGCCGATGCAATTTTGGCTTCACGACTTGCTTTTTTTTTTTTAATTTGAAAGTTTAAAATCTATTTGGCACCTTGGCGATTGTAGTTGGTGCGACAGATCACGATACAGAAATATCCCCGGCCGCTGTACAAAAGTTGCCAAGACTTACCGAAATCTCCCCATAATTGGCTATGAGTTCTACCCACGTTCTGAATCGTACTTATTTATTTCTCACTGGTGAACATTTGGCGATAATTTTGGCAAAAGTACCGATACATAAATTTCTCCTAAGCTTCAAAAGTATTTTTCTACTACATAAATTCTTTAATGAAAGTTATATTTCTAACTCAGTTACTGTGAGGTACAGAGTAGCGATAAAAAAAAAAGTAAAATATTACATACAATGGATAATTTAGACACTGGCAAAAATACTGAAAAGGGTTATTATTTTCAATTACGAAAGCCGGGATAAATAATACACATGGTTCGTTTAATATAGTTTGATTTATTTTATACCTGTGCTCATTTAAATCTTGTTCAACTTCAGTTAATCTTGATACTAAAGTCTTCTGTTCTTGTCTTAGTTTATTGAAAGTCGCAATAATTTGCTCCTGAGTGAATTTTTTAGATTTGTCGCTAGTTTTTACTGACTTTTCTCCCTCAGAAGCCATCTTGACAAGACCAAAACTATTCTAATTGTTGCCACTAATATTTTTCTAAATAGCAAGTCATTTACTGAAAGCAAACGTTTCTGGCTACCGATTTTAGTTAAGCTTACGGTCTCAATAAATTCATTAATTTTTTCAAAGTCTATTCTAACTAAAGGCAATTAATGAACATCCGATCTCCATGAAGAAAGAAAGATAACCTTCTGATGGAATAAATATATTTTCCAGCGAAAATCTCCTGTCCTCTCCATTTCTTTTAGGGAGATCAGAAATGCGTAGACAGCATTCAGAGATAATGGCACTTGGGTCATTCTAAGTGCATGCAAAAGATACGCATCAGGATGAGAATCACTGATTACTGAAATATATACACTTATGAAAAATTCGTCAATCAGATTCTCATTCCTATTCAATCCTATTCATCAGAAGCTATCGACGAACATTTAAAATTTAATCTCTTGCTTTCGGTTTAATTTGTTTGAGAACAAGAAAAAAAGTTATTGCGTACGCATATGTGCTACTCAGCAGTAAAATCTTACCGGAATTCTTTTCTTAAGATTTATAATAATAAATTCTATTTAAATTACAGTCCTAAATATATTCCCCTTTAGGAAGAAAGTGTTGAGACACTATGAGAAATTTCTGAAGATTTCTTGTGCTCTCTGGTTTTACGTGACGACTTATATTTCACTCCTATATTAAACATTAATTTCCAAATTCGGCCCCATTTATAGCCAATTATGGCCCAAACCGCAAAATTGCAGAACAACTAGCACAATGAGACATTATTAGGTACCATTTTGCTTCCAATTCAAATCCTTGGAAATGACTTAGAAACTAAAATTATCCCATTTATCAGCTCGATAAACCGCAGTTCCATGGAATGAAATTTCCAATGAATACAAGCTCGACATCCGGTCTACTTTGTTGCAGTATATATAAAGATCAAGGCTTATAATTCTTCTTTTTAACACACAATTATTCTATTCTTCAAAAATCCTTTTTATGATTTCTGTCCCGCTCTCTGTCTCTTTTTTTTGCAGTAAAGCTTTGATTAAATATTTTATATTATCGCTCTCAATATTCTATTTCATAAAAGAAGCGTTGGGACATTTCAAAAAATTTCCAAAGATTTCTTGTGTTTTCTGGGAAGGGAATGAAATTATCGACTATGTCAACCCTAAAGGTACCTCATGATAGATCTGCTCATTATATTTTCTTCATTTTTTTTTTTTGTTTACAGCATTTCTCTCATTATTATTTTTTTTCCTTTCATTTTCTTCTTTATAGTATTTCCCTCATTATGGATGGTGTTTTCTACACTAGGGAACGCTGCAAGCTCGAGACTGCCTAAATTTCCGGGTTAGTGTTTCAGTTGTATTTGAAAGCCATTTGGCATCATTATGCTTTGAGATTCTTGCAAACAATGTATTTGATTACTTATTACTTATGTTTACAATGCTAAAAATACGTATGTTTACAATACTAAAGGTGTTAACACTAACGTAAGATGGTGCACAGCTTGCAACACGAACAAACAGTAATAAACAAATGGAAAGAGGCCAAATCAAAACTGCCAAAAGAGCAAGTTATTCAAAATCTAGCAACCATGTCACCTTTTTTAATAATAATTAACATAATAACTAAAACAAATTTTCACTCCAAACTCCCCAGAATTACATAATAACATTAATATCTTATGAAATGCGGCAGATTTGAGCTCAGAAATTATCTAGTTTATTTCTTTTATTGAAAACAAAATTATCCGTTTGAAAACATCGCCTATCAGAATAACATGTAGTAAGCAGCTGCAAACTTTTTAACCGGACCTAGAGTAGGTCCCGACCTCGAGATTGTTATTAATTACATTTCTACTGAAAACACCATTTTTTTCAAAAGTATTTCGCTTATTTTTCCCCTTCATTTTTGTTTATTTACCGGGAGACTTTATTTACTTCGCCGGATTTTTTTTTCTTTGAGCAGTATATTTTTAAAGAAATCAACTGTTTAATGTGGATCCTCCATCTATATTAGCAAGTTCTTATGACCTCCGGAGGTCACCAATGAGGGGAATTATAAATCGACTATGTCAACCTTCATCTATCAAAAGGTACCTCAAGATAGAATCAAGCTAACCTGCCTTATATACTGGCTAATTGGTATTCAATATTTATTGTGGTAGTTACGCCACACAAGAAAAGGAATAAGACCGTGAATCACAATATGAAGGTAAATGATTTATGATAAAAATGTGATGAATCGACTTGTATGTTATGGAAAAAAGCTGTAGTTCTAGGAAAAAAGGAGAAGTGTGTCATAATTCGTGTAATTGGGAGTATTCTGTTTGTTCACTAGCTGCATCCCTTTGATCCCTTAATATTTCTATGAGCAAGAATTTGAAAGCTATTGCGGTTGCCGCACCTCTGATCACCGCTGACGGAGTAAAGAAATCTGATTGGTGAGTTTTTCAAGGCAAAATATATTTCACCAATAAAATTATCATATTTCTCGGGAGGTACGGTCACCGTTCTGTGTGATCACTTTCGTTCTTAGTCACGGTGGCCGCGCTCTCGTGAGCTTTTGAGAAAACTATACACAGCTCAACTTAACTCTTCAGAATTTTGTAGTACTCTGGTCATCTGTAGTTACAGAAGTGCATAAATATTAAGTATTTATATATGAAAACATTTCTGAAAAGGTTATAAGTTTATCTTAAATTTAAGCATTTTCAATACTTCTCTTCCGATCATCGATAGTTACAAAAGTTTCATATTAATTTGACGTTTAATGCTTCAATTTGCTTTGCGTGTCACTAGGTGAGCATTACAAATGGCCGATATGGAATAACTGTTTGCAGCCGAGTAAATAACATGCAATATTTTTCTTACGAGCACTGCCTATATTTCTAGCCAAATGCAATACTTACTTACTTCTTGTTAAGCTTTTATAAACTATCATGGTTTGCTTAGTTTTGTTTTTTTAATGATTTGGAAACAATTAAGTTCTTTTTAATTCGAAAACGATTAATTTACTTTTCTTCCAACAAAATTTTACTATTCTTTGTTGAATAATCCAATTTCATATCTTAATCATGTCTTATGAGTGACATATTTATATAATCAGCTTAATTTTTGTGCATTTGGGATCGTAATTAAAGCAGTTTAAAAGTTTTAACTTAATTGTCATTCACTGCATTTTTGAATTTTTGTTAGAATTAATTTCTTTGTCAATCTGCCTTGTTTTTATTAATCAGTTTTTTAATTTTTACAGATGACTGGATTCTAATCAAACCCAGCTGTTGTTTACTACATTATTTACATGGTTAGTTCTACTTTTCCTTCTTGTGGTATCTTAAATTAATATAAAATGAAGAACTTAACATTAAAAATCTGTTAGTTTTAAAACTATGACATATATATTTGTAAAATATTTTGTTCTCAATACATTTTTATGTTGCCATTTAAAATCTATGAAAGAATTGTAGCAATTGTTTATATTTTATATGATTTCAATTATAATTTGAGCTTTTTGAATCATTTATGGTTCAGATTTATTCAGATCAAAATTTTAGCAAATCAAGAATATTGAATTATAAACAAATAAGAGTAGTTAAGTTTTTAAAGACATATAAGTAGTTCAGTATTTTTGGTCATTTAAATTAGGTGAGGGTGATTTAAATTAAATACATTATAAGTAAAAGTATCAAAAGTGCAGATTATCTTTTAAACATAATGCCAAGGACAGCATTTATTAGGAAGATTTCTGTATCGTGATCTGTGGCAGAATAAACGCCATATCTTGGCGTCATCCCGGCAGCGGCCGCAAGAAACTAAAGATAAAATCATCACAGAAAGGGATCAGCTTGTAAGGTATAACACGTAACCACCCTCAGACTAAGATCTAAATTTTTTTTATTTGAAAAAGGTTTGACAAGTTTATAATCTATTTGGCACCTTGGCGATTGTAATTTGCATGTCAGATCAGGATGCAGAAATATCCCCCATTAATTGTCTGTTCTAGATAAATTGAAAATGAAGCGTTTGTTTCTATTTGTATTTTCTAAATTTACTTGGGATGATGTGAAATTAAATTTGCTTATATGCTAGCTGTTTATTGATGGTTTAGCTATATGTACTTTATTTTTTCGTTGATTTGGTTTGGTATTGTTAAGCTGTAAATAAATATTGAATAAGCTATGATTGTATTGCAAACATATCGGTCTATGTGCATAAAACAGAAAATTATACTACTAGACTTAGAAAAAATTTAATGAATATTGTTAAAAGTACAGTCAAAACTAAGATATTTGTTTTTTTAAAAGCTATAATTTAGAACTGAATATTGTTTGTATTCTTCATTTCTTTTTCTATATTGCATTAAGGATTTCCATATGTGTTAGAGTTAAATATAAAGTATAAATTTTGTATTTTATTTTTTAGGTAGCATATATTTCTGTACCTTTTAAATCTATTTGGATTTAACTTAAAAACTTTAATTTCTTTTTCTCTTCAAATCTTTAAAAAAATGTTTGTTCAAATTCGAGCATCTTTGCTATTATGGATATTTTCTCCTAACTTTATTATGCATTTGCCAAATTTTAAACTATCTGAAAGAAATACTTTTAAGGAAAAAATCTAATTAAAATATGTATGGAAGTAGGTTAAAATGTTAATTTATGTTCTTTTGTTTAAAGTAAATAAAATGTCATCTTTATTATGATATTATAAATTTTATGTGTTAATAATAAATAAAAGAATTTACTGTATGATGCTAGGAATAAGTAGTTGTATTACTTTATTTTTTTCCCCTTTAATTTTTGCTTGTCTTAAAAATTAGTCTCAGCTATCATAGCTACAATTATTGCAAGATCCTTAAATGTTCCATATTGTACCTTGGTTCAATTTTATTAACTTTTATTTGGTAATATTCTGTTTTAATTATTATCAAAAGAAGTGTTATTTAATGTTACTGCTAATCTAATTAGATATTCTAGTTCTAATAATCATTCAACTGTCAAACTGGTTTGTATTAATCTATAAGTAAAAATGCTATAGTCAATAGCCAAATTTGGATAAAGGATATTCTTCTATTTTTTTTTAAATGTGGGGTTAAAGTAGTAAGGTGTATTTGTACAGAGTATTGGTCAAGGTTCTGAAAAAGTTAGGTCGAATATTGCACTATGTAAGATTGAACGTTGTGGTGTTATGGTGATTCTCTTTCCTATATGGTGGTCTACTTTACAACAGTAGTCCTTTAAGATAAAGTATTTTATTAAATTTTTGAAATTTCTATTAAATAGTTTATTTTAGCAGTGAGTGCCTTTTCTTAAGTAAATTTTATTTTCTAGTAACTATTAATTTTTTTGAAGTTATTGTTTTTAAAAACTACAAATTATTTAAAAATTGAAAGAAGCACTTACTATGATTTTTTTGGTTTTTTTTTTTTTTTACAATCTTAATATTTGGTAAATAAATCTTTAAATAAATGCTATAAAATGAAAATTGTTAAGTTAATCTGTTATGATACTAGTTTTACTTTTGTAAGCGACTATATTGATTCCTTTTCTTGTTCAACATTTTTAAAATTCTTATAATAAAGAATCATATATTCTTTTCTTCCATCCCACCAAAGAATTGTAATTGTCACCTCTGTATTCAAGTTTTGCAAATTCTTATGGTTATAAATAAGCTGTTAAAAAAGACATGTGAAAGTAAAGCTATGCTGCTGAAGTGGCAATCATATTCTGTTTCTCTGCTAGCCTGCTATAAAAAATTTCTGTCTAAAGCTTTGCTGTTTATTAATGATTTTTCAGAAGCAAAGAAATTTTCAATAAGCTTTTTAACTGATACTTAATTTCAAAGTGAACTACTAGTCCTCATGGCAGAATAGTGGCGACACCGCTACATTGTCACAGAGCATTATAGAGTTTTTGCAGAAAGATTTTTTATTTGGGAAGCAAAAAGTTAAGATTTTTTTTTTATCTGCAGAATATTTTAAAGTTTTTTTTTTGCTGAGCTTTTTTTTCCTTCTATAGTGCAGAATTATTTACAAAAAATGCCTTTCCCGCATTTCAAACATAGANTTTTTTTTTTTTTTTTTTTTTTTTTTTTTTTTTTTTTTTTTTTTTTTTTTTTTTTTTTTTGCTGAGCTTTTTTTTCTTCCTATAGTGCAGAATTATTTTCAAAAAATGCCTTTCCCGCATTTCGAACATAGAAGAAACGCTCATATTTTTTTTATTTATTTATTTTTTTGCTGAGCTTTGAGAATAAAAAAAAATTCCACAATGATTGATGTTATAAGTTATAAGAATGTAATTTCCAACTAGATAAAATTTTAAAAAGTTAACTACACAAAAAAATTTTTTAGAACAGGAGAAAATTGCTATTAATAACAGATTATATATAGTATTAAAAAGAAATTCTTGCATTTATACTTAAAAAAATTATATACTGTTCTCTTTTTTTTTTTGTAAATAAGAAATGTTTGTATTAGTATTGTTGTTGAAATTAGTAATCTCTCTATATATATTTGTTATTATTAAAAATTATTTTCAGAACGGTATTAGTACTAGAGAGAATTGTCTCAAAAAGCTCGAGAAAATTCTGCCACAGGGGTACTAGTATTCTTTTTGTAAATCTGTTTCTGATTAATAGTCTTCCCTGTATGTTATATGCCCTTTAGAAAAATAAAGAATAATAATTTTTCTGTTTTAAAGTAATAGTTTTAGTCAAAAACTTTAAAAATAGTTATATCTTTGATTCTGTGACTACCCGCAAGTTTGTCTGGGAAAGAGTAAAAATGAGGTAAATATTTTATGGAACGGTGACTTTTGACTATCTGTATCCTACAATGCTGTCAATTTAATAACAAACCCAACTTTGCTAGGAATATTGAGGAATAACAAGTTTTCCTGTCATCCGACCAACTAATAATCCAGTTATTTGGTAAGGGTTACACATCTGTTGCCTTGCTTTGTGTTTTTAGATTGAAAGTACAGTCAGCGGTTGCTTCATGGTTTTTTTGCATGCTTACTTCTATGTGGTGTTTGCACTTTCTCTTTTTACTTGCTTAACGATTGTGTGTGCTTGTTGTCACTTTTGATTTTTTAAACAAGGGTTTCTCTTTGAAGATAACTTTTCCATTACTTCATGTCTTTGTTAAGTCAGTGAATTACACCTCTTCAGTGCTTCGATTTCAATAGATAATAATTAAATTTAACTTACAAAACTAATATGATGAATTATGATTTTTTTTTTGGATTATTTCAATTCATAACCAATTACTTATGATGCATTTTCACTATTATCACTATTGTAAGACAATCACTACCACTATTGTTACACATAAACACATACTACCACTATTGTAACACATGTTTAACAGCACTACTACCTGAAAATGATAAATATCTTTAAAAATAAACAATTTTTTACAATCATTAATGATCAGCAGAGATTTTGCTTACGCATTATAGCACATTAAAATCATCAGAAAGTGTATCGAGGACACAAAAGGATGATGGAGTGTACAATTCTCCATCATGTGGGGAGGAAAAATAATGGGACAGCAATCATTTCTTTTGTGAAAATCTTTGTCTTGTCTATTAATGTTTGGAATTCATGAGCATTAAGAAATTTTCTGCTCAATATTACAGATCGTATTTTTTCCTCCTTCTTGAGGTTTTTATTAATTTTGAAAACTTATTTGAAGTACTAATTTATTTCTTTACTCGTTAAATTTTGTAATTTTTGAAAATTTACATTATTTAAAAAGATTTATAATTTAAATAGGGCTTCTTTTTTAATAAAAAGTGAAGCAGGAAATTAAGTAGTCCTGAGTCTTAAGGATGCCTGGTTTCCACTGTCTGTGAATAAATGGTTGTTATATTTAAAATGCCATGACAAAACTGACTAAGATTGGCATTGAGAATAAACTTCATAATATTAATTTTGTTTTCTAATTTAAACGCTTAAATAAAGTAATTTTTTTCTTTGTAGTATGATTTATTTGACTTATGCAAACAAAATGCTTCTTGAATTTTTTTCTTTTTAGAATCAAATGGATTTTTTATTTATGCAAATAATATTTTGCAAGTTCAAATTCTGACTTTGTCATAAGTACTGCAGTATCGGAGTATTTTCTCTGGCTAGTACCTTTCACGGTTCTTTAAGTTTATTGAAATAGTAGGAGTTAAAGTTATAAAAATGTAGTGCAGTTGCTGAGTATTTTTTTTCCTTATTAATCGTTGAAATGACATATATACAAAAAAAATAATCTTATCATACAGTAAGAAGCCGCAAAATAGCGAGCTCTGAGAGCGACTGAGCTGGTTACAAAAATCAACAGCTATGAAACAAAATTTCACTATTAAAACGCACTAAGAAATTATACATCGAATTTTTTGCAACAGTAAAACATGGAATCCTCAATCTCAAAGATTTATCTGCCATGCTGGAAATCGTAACTCTGTAGGTGTTGCTTGTGTTTAAACTTCTGTCAATAGTTTGCTGTGCTTAACGATTATCATTGCTTTTAAAATTATGTCTTGTGCTTATCAGTAAAAGTATTTGCAGAACCCTGGTAATCAATTTTGTTGATAAAGATATTTGTCTTTACTATTTATAGTTGTTGCATTTTCTAGATTTTGCATCAACATGCCTTGATATTTTTATTTAAATATTTTTCGTAAATTTACTTCATTGTTTCAAGATTTGTGCATGTACCAGATTTGTTAATATGGGTACTTATAGCTTTCTGGTAGTTAATTACTCATGGAATTTGTTTTCTTAATCTCCATATTTGTATTAAAATGCATAGCTGCCAAAATATCTTATATTGATTTCTTATTCAAATTTAATTTTTATGATTATTTTGTCCCATTTATATCTCATTTATATTTTAAATTCTAGCAATGTCCACTGTGATAAGTTTCTTCAAAGTAGTTTTGATTTCTTTTTCTTACTCAGTTACACATCTTTAACTTTACATCTGACTGCTAATGTTAATTCTTTTCTTTTTTTTCCAGGGTGCATAGTGTTTTTTTAAAAAGTGCTTAAAGATGCTTATTTTTGATTTTAATTTTTTAAAAGCCCTTAAAGATGCTTTTTTTTATTCAGTGTTTGATAAAAGTGCTTAATTTTCTATCTTTTAACAAGATTTTTTCTTTGCCTTGTCGATTATCGTTCTAAATTACAAAAAATTCACGATTTTCATAATTTTCTCTGCAATATTTATCAGAAACTAGTTATGTTATCATGATTATGTAAAGTTTTTGAAAGTGTTTTTGAATTTTATTGATTTTATGTTTGTAATTAAAGAACTTTAAACTATAAGAAAAAAAAAATTATTGCTGCACAAATCCTAATTGGGATTTTTTTTTGGAAAGTTGAAAATGTTTTTTGAGTGCTTAAAAGGTGCTTATCTTTTGTTGAAAAATTTGGCTATGCACCCTGTTTATTATTTCTTTTACTATAAATTTTCTTTATTCTTGATATCAATATTCTCTAATTACTGATATAGCTCCTATTTTTGTCTCTCCCTATTTCTATTTTGTGCTAAACCATTTTTACGATATACAAGTTTTAGCGTTGATGTGATTTTTACAAATTTTTGTGTTAAATATAAAATTTTAAAGCCCTTTTTTTAAAATAAAATTTCTTACTTATATAAAGTTGCTGCAGTTTCTAAAATAAATTTGACAAGAACTAGTTAATATTTTTTAAGACTTATAACTAACACAAGTAAAATATATTGTTGTAAAAACTAAATCAACAACTTGCATTAAAATTATTTTGATGTTCATATAGAAAGGAATCTCTAACCTTTTTGTACTATTTATTTTTTACAGAGATATTTATTCAGTTATTTATTTCTAAATTATTTGTAATTAGTTTTTTTAACAATTTGTTCGAATTTATACTTTTATACAGCTTTAAAACTTAAAATTTTTTATTATGGACTTGATTAGCAGACGCCACGTTACTCGCAAGCATTTGTTGTAATAAAGTACCATTTAAGTGCAATTGAAAAACATGTTTCATTTTATCAAAATAAAAAAAATTTATATTGTACTTAGTAATGCCTCATTCTTACAAAAAGGTTAGAGATCCCTTTCTTTATGAACATCAAAATAATTTTAATGCAAGTTGATTTGAAGCTTAGTTTTTTATTAATTGTAATTTTTTGAATGATGAAATAAGCATTTTCTTGTTAATTAATAAAAACATAATTTTCTTAGTACAATTTTCTAAGTTAGAAATATTAATGGAGAAAAAAAACATTGAGTTGGCAGCTATGTTTGTGAGGATGGCTTAAACCTTGTGTAGGATTATTATCAGTTTTTCTACTTCAAATTATTACAAACAGGAGTTTAGTCTTGACAGAAGCTATGAAAATATTTAAGAAAGAAAATGTTCTTGAGATTTTTTTTTGTTATGAACTTAACTTATGTAGTAATTAATGTGCACTGCTATTATGTTTAACACACCTACTGTTTATTTATTGTATTTTGCTTTGACTCCACTCCATTTATTATATTTAGCTTGTGATTTGATTATTTTTCTTGTTTTAACTAAATGTAGAGATTAGCTAACAATTTTGTTAAGGCATTGAGCTATTTTTAGGAAAATTATTTTTTTTTATATAAAAAAATTTTTTAAACAGCGGTGGCACTGAAGAGGCGTTTTGTAGAAAATTTTAAAATCCAATTAACTTGAATAGTTGCATTTATGAATAATAATTGTGCATGATAGAATAGTTTTTCTGGAGTTACAATCAAATTATGTTAAGTTTTTAATAACTTGAAATAGGCAGCGAGTCTTAAGATGAAGTTAGTGTAGAATTTTTTTAAACTAAATATAATTTGTGTTCATTTAAGTCACATAGCGTGTATCACCTCTGCAAGTTTCATTTTTACGACTTCTGCCTTTTCAATACTTTTTCTCTCAGATTATCTGTAAAAATTAGTTTTGTATTATAGAGCTGCGCTTGATTTACATAGTGACATGTTTTATTACTCATTATGTATTTTTTTGAAAGAAGATATTTAAGGCACTGGATTTCAAGTACTATATGAATATTCATTTAAAAAATAATGATTTTAAAATTCAACAATAATTGCCTACAAATATATGGAAGAAATTGAACCTCCTACTATATAAGTGGTAAGTATGGTAGTAATCCAAAAAACATTGCATGCTTTTCTTGTTTCGATATGCTTTATTGCAGTTATCAAGCACTTTTTCCTGATTGAAACTTTACTTACTATATTAAAATTAGATTCTCCCTTAGTGAAATTAATATATTGTGTATTGTAATTTCCTAATCACTAAAAAGAAAGTAAGATTGCATGATTTATCTGTGCTATTTGAGGAAACTGAAATCAGTTCATATCATTATCGGCATTCCTTGTGTACCAACTTATTTATTTAAAAGAGAAAAAAATTCCTGATTGTTATTGTTTTATTTTGCATGTTGTTTATTAATAATACTATAAAGTAAAACTGAAAAAAAGAAGAAAAATGGAAATTGCACTTATTGCGAATGCATTTACTTATTATTGCGAATCCGTTATTAATTCATCTATTAATTATTACGGATCCATTATTAAGGTTTGAACAGTTAAGAAATATTCTCTGTATTTTGCGTTGAAATTATATTCCTTAAAATTCTCAAGTATTGCACATTTTTTTACTTATTTGTTTTATTACTATCAATTATCAATATTTTATTTACTTTTAACTAAAGTTTTAAGTTGTTCAAGTTTTTTTACACCCGAAGTTCTCAGATATCTTATTTTATTATCAAGTAAAATAATTTGAATATAGTGATTATTTTTGTTAAAATATTGCAATTAAGTTAGAGTTAAATAAATTTTCACTATAACAATTTATAAAGTTTATAATAAAAAAAACTGCATTTTTCATTTAAATTATAATATAAACTACGTATTTATTCTTAGCCACTTTTGTGTACGTTATTAATTTATATTATTTGATTATTATTAATAATCAAATTATATTAATTTATCTTATTTGATTATTTCTTACACAACAGTCTTTAACTAATTTTCCTCATAAATATAATTTCTGTTTTTAGCATTTCCATTTTGTTATGCTTATCTTATAGTAATTGTTACAGACTCTTATAGAATTCTAATTTTTGTTGATTTTATTGTTATTTTTATGTTTTGTTTTTCTTATTTTTCTCTAAGCTAAATTAAATGCTTTTTGTTTTATGTTTAGATTAGCATTTTTCTCTTTTAGTATTATTTTTGAACTAAATGGATTATTGTAGAAATAAGATGCTAACCAGTATAAAAAATTTTATCTTAGAAAATCTGTGGAAAAAAATGCTTACACCTAGCATACATTTAGTTTTTCTTATCTGTTTCTTTACTTTGTGCGTAAATTTTGAATGAATAGTAACAGAATTTTTGAGAGTTGGATTGTTGTGTATTTTGAAATGAATTCAGTTGCTTTTCTTTTAAGTTTGAATTTTGTTAGTCATATTCATAAATTATTTCTTTGGCATTACTAATCTTATTTTTTAGCCCAATTCCAATCTCAATTATCTATTCTAAATTTTTCTGTAGACTGTTTAGGCAAATATACAAATTTTTCAGGAAAAATTCCTACTTTTATTTCAAACAATCGAGCCTATTTTAGGAAAATTACTGGAAATATTTTTGAAAATCATTAATAAATGTTACAAAACAAAATTTTCAGTTAAAAATAAGTTATAAATTTTTAAAAATATTTTTTGTTATATTCTTATATTACAGTAGGGAACCGATTATCCGGAACGATCGGGATCATCGCTATTCCGGATAACTGATTTTTCCGGTTTTCTGAATCGCTACAAAAAGTTGTTTTTTTTTATTGTTAAACCCAACTAAAAAAAAATCAGAGATAATCTTAAAAAGAAGAAAAAACGATGAAGTAATACACTAATGATTATTTCCAAAATGATGGTAAGGTAAACATCTTTCAAAAAAGAAAGGAAAATCCTAAAATCTTATGAGGAGAAAAAAAAATTTTTTTTAAGGGGGGGGAATTTATCGAATTTCGTTCCGGTTTTTTGGTTTTCCGGTTTTCTGAATTCCGGATAACGGGTTCTGTACTGTACTTTGTTTTAATGCTAATTTGTTTAAAGTAAAGCTAGTATTTTATGGCAGGAAACGTAGATATCGATTAAAATTTTATTTAGTTTCAATTGAATTTCATTTGAAATGAAATAAACTAAAATTAATTGGAATTTTTATTAATTTAGTTTAGCTCCTGCTGCGAGTTAGGTTATAAAAAGTTATTTTGTTGTGTCCCATGTCCAGTTTTGTAGAGTTGAAAGAGTGACTGGGTTTAAGAATTTATTAATAAATTGTTAACTTTCTTTTCTTCCTTCTGTTCCCTCTGCTAGCTAATGACTCATTTTCGCTAATTCTCATTTCAACCCCTTAAAGTTCATGAACCCACTTTGCTATTATCTTGCTTTGTTTTCATTTAATTCAAAATTTTATTTATGGGGACATATCAATATGTGTAGTAAAGCACTGTTGATACCTACTTGGGACAAGTTATTTGTGTTTATTAGCAAATTTATTATTAATTATCATAGCTACCAACTCTACTGGACTTTACCAGTTTCTCCTGGTTTTCATATATTTTTAGAAAATTCCCCAAAATTGAGTAAGTTTCCTAAAAAAAAAAATCCCTATTCAAATAGCATTTTTACACAGATTATTGCTTGCTTGAATATTTAAATATGAATTGCTAATAGATAATAAAGGGGCCTCATTTATAAAAACCAGTTAAAACTTTTTTTTGTTCACAAGTTTAGTTTGTTTTATTCAGAACTCCCTTTTTAAATGCCTATTATTATTCAAAATTATGAGTAAATATAATGCTTAACATTTCATTTAATATCAATCATAACTGGAAAATATTGCAGTGTTTCTATTTAGATGATCATAAAATTCCATATGTGTAAAATATTTAGTATATTATGCAACGATTATCATGAAATTTACATTTCTTAAAATCTACTGGATTTTTTTTCTATCCATGTTAACAGCTATGAATTATATAACGATAGTTTACAGCACTATTTTATTATTTTTGAAAAATATGAATACTTGTTGTTGATCCTGTATCAGCAAAATAGTTTTTTTTTAAACACTGCATGAATGTAGTTATTATTATTATTATTTTCATTTGAAAACTCCTTTTCCTTCTAAATAACGATTTAAAATGCAGTAATCATTAAAAATAATAAACATCACCTTCTAATCAATTTTCCATTTTACTAGTATAATAAGGAAAAAAAATTAAATGGAATTTGTATTGTTATTTCTAGCATTGTTGTTTCCCTAAAAAGACCTATTTTGTAACAATAGTAACATAAGCAGTTTTTAAATTAACACTTATGAGTATTTATGTTTATCACAAATAGGTTCTCAGCCTTCATAAGCAAGGAATATGTAAATAAAAAAAATTTTTTAACAGATAAAATTATCTTATGAAAATTTGATTATATCTTTGAATCAGAAATAGAGAAATAAGAATTATACAAGAATATTGAACTTGTGTATAAAGTGTGAAAAAGTTTCTTTATTTCAGAATTATTAGTGCTCAGAAGTATTGCATATATATATTTTGCATATGGGTATGCTTATTATATTTATTTATTAATTTGCCAATGCTTTTTTATGAACTAATTTAAAATTTCAAAGGTTTGAATGGCATGTGTTTTTTTTTCTTGTTTAGTTTTTATTGCCTGCTTTTGAATTTATTTACATTCATCATTGCTTGTACTTTATTAACAGGGAGAATTTTATCTGTAGTCATATTGCACATTGACTTAGTAGTAGTAATAGGGTATGTTTATATTAAATTATTATTATTTGTATGACTAATTTTATTTCCTTCCTAACACTTTGTGAGTTCATTGAAATTCATTCACATTCTTCGGACAGCATCTCTTCTTCAATTTAAAAAATTGTGTCTCGTTGTCAACTGTCTTCGTCATTGTAACTTTTCCTGTAACAGTGATATTCTGCTCTCATAACTTTAATCTCTTTCCAATAATGGTGTAAATTCAATTCCAATATCTTGACTTGTATTGTTTCACTTTTTTTTTGTATTAATATCTGTTTTATTTTTGATTTTATGTGCATTTAAATATAGTCTGATGAATAGTGTATGATTTTATATTTTAGTTTTTAAAAATTATGTTGCAATTTTTAAAAGTAATTTTTGTTGCATATTCTTTGTAAAATTTTGAAATTTGTCATATATCTTATTTTGGGAAGGGGGTTATTATTCACTTTGATGATAGATTAATGCTGTATGAAAAGAAAAGTTAAAGATTTGATGCAAGGTTGTCTACTTATTATAGTAAGAATTAGGCCAACATTAGTAATCATATTTGCTTCATTAATGCATAGCTTCGACTTGCTTTCGACGAAGTTTTACATAATCTAAGAAAATATCTAGGTTTTAATTTTGGTAAATAAAATAAACAGATAATACAGATTTATAGTTGAATTAATAATGATTTTTAGTTCCATAAATGATAAATTAACTAAAAAAAATTTTTATCCGTGTAAAATTATATTAAAATGTAACATTTTAAATTTATAAAAAATGTATGAAAAATTTTTTTGTGCTTTTTTTTCCCTCTGAAAATTTCCAAAGGGGATTATTTTTATAATGTTTCCGATTTAATGTTAAAAAATTTCAAAACTTCCTTTTCTGCTTGAATTTTCCTCAATTTCCGACACGATAAATCTGCCACTAAAAATTGACTGTTTATAATAGGATGCTTGAAGTGTTTATTTTAAAACTCATCATTTGATAAACTACAACTTGCAGATAGCTGTTAAGATATATCTGTAAAAATTATTTTTAATTCAAATGAAGGATTTTTCTGTTACAGTTTTTTCCATTGAAATTCATTAAAGCTGTACCGAAGATGTCTTTTCCTCCCGGACCTCCTTTACCATTACCAGGCATGCCTGTGCCTCCTATGTTGCCACCCCCTTATGCTGTTCCGCCAATGGGTAACTAGATTTAGAATCATTCACAATTTTTATCCTTTTGCATATACATTTATCTCATTCTGATTCTTTTTTTTTCTTTCCTTCTAACTAGGAGATTTTTTTCCAGGTATGATACCTATGACTGTTGGAATGATGCCTGGACCAGTAAGTAATGCCTAATTTTAAATTATGTATGAAAAATTATTCGTTTAGTATTTATAAGCATACCTGCCAAGTCCCCCTGTTTTTTTAATGAAAACTCCTGTATTTTACGACTATCTTCTGTTTACCTGTATATTCTCAAATTTCTCCGTATTTGTTAAAACAATTTGGTGATAAAATATCCACTGGTGGCAAAAATACTTCTTTTATTCCTCAACAGATGGTGCTAATGCCAGTATTGAAGTATGTTATGGGATAATTGTTTAAGTCGAGCCATGATGGCTCAGGGGATAGAGCGTTTGCCTTCCGATGGGGTAAACCCAGGTTTGAATCCCAGCGAAAACTGGTCAATACAAATTCCGCATCTGGCTTTCACCAACCACAGTGCTGACATGAAATATTTTCAGTGGTAGACGGATCACCGGTTAGAGACCCCTTGTCGTCTGGCTAACTGTGGGAGGTTTTCGTGGTTTTCCTCTCCATATTTATCAAATGCATCTGGGTTTAGCAAATGCCGATTAGTTCCATCAGAAAGTCCTTCACAAATGCAAATTTTTCCCAATACTTGATCCAGGAGCTCCTTTGTTTTCTGGATTGGGTTCAGAATTACAAGGCTGTGAAGTTGAAAATCAGTAGTCGTAAACCCAAATTTGTGTTGGTTAATAAAATCTCAGTTATTTTATTTCTCCAATGTTGGCAGGTATGTATAAGATATATTTTTATAGTTAGAAATAATTTTTTTCTATCATTTATAGATGATGGCTCCTGTTGCCATGACTATGCCTGCTCCTATTCCCATGCCTCAACCACAGAAGTATATTAAAAAGATTAATCCCCCCATGTATAAAAAATACGAAGTAAGTTTTAATTTACTTTTTTTTATGTGTTTAATTAATTTTAAACAACCATTTGATCAAGCTATCTAAAACTTTTAATTAATAAATAAAAAGGGTTACAAAATAAATGTTCAGTCCTGATTTTTTTTTTTTTTTTTTTTTTTTTTTTTTTTTAAATTCTTGACCAAATGATCTGATTTTTATTTACAAAAATTTAATTTTCATGATTTGAAGAATGTATCTGAAATATGACATTTTTTTTTAACAAACTTATTGATTAGATTTTTATTCACTTAAATGTAATTTTTTTGGTTTGAGGAACTCGCTTGGCATAAACTAGTTAATTACCGAAAATAATAATTAGAGTTATGAAATTAGTCACAACCTATTTTTTCCTGTCTGTATAAACTGATATTTTTTCCTTGGCAGATTTTAAGTGTCAAAGCTTCAATCTGAGAGATAATGCTTTCTATAATTTAGCCTGAAGGCTAAGCGCTCTTATGTTAAATGAAATTCAATATGTATATACTGCTTCCTACTTTTGAAAATTGTTTTTAGAAACATGGCCCTTTTTTCCCCTTTTTAGTAAATACTTTTCTTAATTTATCTGACTCATTGTGTAGCAAAGCAAGTAACAAAAAAGCAGAATTATTTAAGAGTGTTTGTCAAATTATATATATATTTTTTTTATTGTTTGTAAATTTATTACATGCATTAAATTTAAATTAATATGAACTTACATCAAGTTGAGAAAGGATATTTAGCAAGATACTGCAGATTTTTTAGTTTAACTGCTGAATGAAAGCTATTGGAAAAAATGAAAAATGCAGTTTCATGACTTTTACTCAACCTTGTGTAAATATGACGAATAAGCTATTTTATTGGCAACAAAAACATCAGGTTAAGCCTTACAGGTGCTAGGTTGGTTAATGAATGTAACGCTAAGTCTTCAGTTTGTCTTCTAAAATATTTCTGATCATTTTTATTGCCTTGAAAAAATAAATTGCGTGATGCATATTAGAACTAGCAACTTACTTTAGGATTAGATGCTGAAGCTTGCAAGTCACCAAGGAAATCATAATTGACTATAAATATGTTAAACACTTTTAGTAAACTTGTTTGTTTCCTCTATTAACTTATTTTATTCCGTGTTCTTTACAAACTTTATGTATGAAACCTGGGTAATCTAAAAAAGGCTATTGTTTTGTTATATTTTTGAACAGTGGTCCGAAGAAGTGTGCTACAACTAGCTAAACTGCTATAGTGCCCTACTTTTAAAAAGAAGTGTTATAGTGAGTAGTGCAATACAGAAAAAAAAAAAAATTTGGTTTGTAGGCATTCCTGACAACTACTTTTAATGTTAGTTTAGTAAAGAAACTAGTTACAAACACATTTTTTTTTTTTTATCTGATTGGTACAAATCGCAGGTCTGTCATGGTACGCAATGAAAATGCCCCTGTGGCTGAGCATTAATTGTGTCTGATGTTTCAGGCCAAAAAGTTTTTTTCCCTTAATCTAGCCATTACGAATAACAGTTAATTTATCACTTTAGCCGTACCTTTAGATGCGATTGTAAACTCAGAAAATACGAAAAGAATATGTGCATATTATTCCAATGCAAGTGAAGATATATTTTCTATGTAGTTTTTATGTACTTTATTTCTTAAGAAATAAAATAGCATTAAACACTTAACAAAATCGAAAAATATTTAATAATTTTGTAACGTTTCTAAATTCGCTTTCAAGAACATATTCGTAAAAAATGGTTTGGAATGACAAACTGGCTTATGAACAAATATTTTTTTACAATTCCTGAATAGTTCCAAGAATAAATATTTCTTAACAATTCCTTATAAGACAATTTTTTAATCCAAACCATTTTGAACATAAATGTAAATTAAGTTCTCCAGCAAAATTAGTCTCCTAAAAGTAGTTCAATAGAAACTACTTTTCGAAAGTAGTTTGTAATCACAGCATTTCGAAAAAGTAGTTGTAGTAACGGCATTTTTAAAACAGTAGTTGCAGTTAATTAAGAAAAAAATTTATATTTTTTTCTTTTAATAAATTATTGAAAGACAACATTAATATTCTTTTAGAATCATGTTGAGCAAGAAGTACCAAAAGGACCACCTGTCACTGTGTTTGTGGGCAATATTACTGATAGAGCCCCTGACAATTTAGTTAGACAAATATTGCAAGTAAGTGCGAGATATTTTGAATTCATTTCTGTTTTTGTATTTATGGATGCTTTATTATTATTACATATTTTATTTCTTCTGTTATGAAATAATGTGTTCCTAAAAAAAAAGTTTGTATCGCAGATCAAAACTGTTAAGCCAAAATGAATCATGAAAAATATACACATTTTCCCATTAAGTTTATCTGTTTATAACGTGTTGTTGGAATCTGTTTAATTATTAAAGTAAAGAATTTCTGCAACAGCTTGTTGTTAGCCAAGAGAGTTGTACAGGTTAATATGATAGGTAACTAATTCTCTTTACTTACCTAGCAAGCTGATTTCTTACATTTTGAGCCTCTGTTGGTGTTCAGGTATATTTTGTGATTTCGGACATCCTTGTCAGTTGAAAAGGTAAATGTAGCTTTCCCTTCCCATTTGCTATACTGATGGAATTCTTCTTCTTATTTTTTTAATTAATACTATTTTTGCAATATGCAAGGATATATGGGTTGAATATAAAGAGATTTTAGTGTATCATGAGCTTTGCTGATACCCTTCCCTTCATGTTAACAAAAATAAGCTAGAAAATCCCTGTGTCTTATCCGTGTAATGTAGTATTTGCATGGCTCTTTATTAACAATTGTCAAATAGATGCATCTCAATTAAGCACACATTTTAAATCAGACAGGGTTCCTACACGGTCAGGAAAATCTGCAAAAGTCAGGATATTCTAAAATTAAGCTAAAAAGTCGGGATTTTTCTTACATAGTCATCAAGTTAGGAAAATAAAAAAAATTAGTTTAAAGACTGACAGGCAAAAATAAAGTTTCAAGGAAAAACTCTGTAATTCAAAATATGTAGTTTCCTCATAATAACATTCGTCTTTCCCTGGTAGAACCTGTCCTGTTAGCAATTTTCCTCCTGTTCATCCAATGATAAGGAATTTTTCATAGGGTTGTTAGGTTTATTGCTCTTTGTGTGAATAACTAGTTTACAGACAGGGTTCTGCTGAAACAACAGCAGAAAAAGCAAAAAAGGAATTTTTACTGTTTTGTGATGCTGCCAAAAAAAAAAGAAGAGCAAAAGAGTTTCTTAGAGTTTAATCCACAGTAAAAAAGATTAGATAATTTTTTTTTCGAAATATTTGCACGGAGAAAAAAAAAATTTAAATTTGTGGGTGGTTATAAAAATTGTTCTTATCCTCTCTCGTGGTAATGCAACAGTCAAAGGGGTTTTTTCAATCAATAAAAGCTTATTGGTTGAAAACCTCAATGAAGACTATTATTTCACAAAGGCGTGTATGATTATGTTTCATTTATAAATGGAGACATGCATTAGAAGCTAAAAAAAAGAGAAACGAAGAGAATAAAAAGGCTGAAATTTCTGGAAAATGAATAAAAGAAAAGAATTTGAAATTAAGAAAATCTAAATTGACTAAAACTGCTGCAACAGAACTGGATGCTCTTGATTCAGAAATTGTCAAACAACAAAATATGTTGAGAAATATTATGTAACATAGGAGCCCCTGAGTTTCTCCGGAAGCTTACAGTATTACAGAAATTTAAAAATACTCAGAAAAAAAATGATATTTTTGATTTTATTTTTCTCACAAGTTTGCTTAATTTTTCTATCTGCATTTTTATTTGTATACAATTAAATCTTCTTGACTTTTTTTCCTTTTATATTTCAATATTATCTTTTAAAAGAAAAGTCAGTTTGAAGTGAATTGGTGATTTTTAAAAATTAATAACTTAATGCAACAAATGTTCTCGTATGTTTTAAGAGTAAATATTATTTGAGGATACTGATACATATCTCGCAGATTTGATTAACCCTTTATATCCTGATGACACTCATTCATTTGGTTCCACTTAACATTAAATAAAATAATATTTACATAATCCAACAGATTTTCTTAATTTTTTTATTTAAATAGTTTTCGTATCTAACTACAAAAATACACTAAAAGTTTAATCTAATCATGATAATTAAAAATATGTTTCACAAGTTTTCTAAAAATATAATTGGGGATATAAAGTGCTATTACACAATTCCACTTTAATATATAAGTGTTTATCGTATTCAATATATGATACTTATGACTAAGTAGCATATTATTTCTAATTGAAACTGCAATGTTAAAAGTTTTGTTGGAGTGGGAAACAGCGGGTCAGGAATTTTATTGTAAAAGGTCAGGAAAAACCTCCAAAAGTCAGGATATTGTTTTCTCAAAATAGTGTAGGAACCCTGGAAAAGTTTGTGAATCATTTTTAAGGAAATTGCTAAAATTTAATTTAATAAATTGTAATTGCTAAAATTTTCCTGTCATTGTAGCATACACATTTTTTGGGATCAAAAGGTAGGCAGGGTAGTTAACAAACGCTTAGGGAGAATATTTTTATTTTCTAATTTTGTGTCTTAAAAATGTCTGACGATGAGTTTATATTAGTTTGCATGCCATTATAAAACATTGGTGCTTTGTGTATATCCCAGTTTTATTCTTTATTTTTAATGCAAAATCATATTAACAAATGCCTAATGCTTTTTTTTCTTCACATTTTTTGCAGCGATGTGGAATTGTATTGAATTGGAAAAGGGTTCAAGGGGCTAATGGAAAGCTGCAAGGTAAGGAAATGTTTTTTTTAGTTTTTTTGTTAAGTGTTTTTTCTACAAATATATTTACGTTTTTATGTAACTGACAGATATATGCTAGTTCCATACGTGCCAACTCTCCCAAATTTTATGTTCTTCTCTCACCCTCCGGAATTGTTTCGAAAAACTCCCGAATTTTACCTCAATCGACGGCCAAACTCAAAATTACCTGATTTTTCCGCTAGTGCAGAAGTTTTGTTTTTCTTTCAGCACGAGTTTATGAATTTAATATTTCATCCCCTACCCAATATAGTTTTGCGTTGCTATTGTTCCATTTAATATTCTTCCGTAATTTGTGCTCTATTAGTGTGTAAAATTTCTTGCATTCTTATATTTAATAAATGTTTTATTTAAAATTCCTTAGAAGTGTCAAATGTCGCATACCATACACCTTTTTCTTCCCCTCCTGAAATCTCCTGAATGTTAATTTAGCTAGGTTGGCAAGTCTGCAGTTCCTATCACAATAACTTTTTCAAAATGAGAGTTTTGCATCTGTAATATTATTAAATTCACAATTGTAAAAATTTGAACAGCATTTTATCATACATATATCGTACATTTTCATTAAAAACTGTTACATATAATTTAAAATGACATTATGTGTTTTTGATAAAGAGTAATAAAAAAGCTTAAACTTAAAATGTTAATAAGTTGTGTAAAAAATAATTTTTTAAAATAACTTAAACTGCTGATTTATCTTTTCTTATTAATATCATTGTCGTCATATTAAATTAAATTACTTTTTCTTCTCAGCATTTGGTTTTTGTGAATATGGCGACCCAGAGTCTGCACTTAGAGCCATGAGATTACTACATGATTATGAACTTGGTGAAAAGAAATTAGTGGTGAGTATAACTTATAAATTTAGTTGCTAATTGCATATTTCACTTGCGATTGGTAAAATAATTAAGATTTGCATTAATGAACCCTCTGGAGAAAAAAAAAACTCTTGCTAAATAGCATTGTTTTGTTGCCAAAGATTACATTTTATGACACATTTCAAATTTTAGTTTTAGACATAATTTTAAGAAATTTGTTTTAATCTGAGTTTTTTTAAGGGTATGACAAAATTAAAATTTTACAAAATGTCTATTTTCTTCTTATTATTATTCTTAAAACAGCCTAAAATTTTGAAAAATTCTTTCTATTCTTACTACTATTATTTTGAAATTTTGAGAAAAATCAACTTGAACAGTAATTTTTTGAAAAAACTTTGGTCAAGTTAATTTTGAAAAAGAAAAAAAGATGGCTTTTTCAAAACCTGTCTGCTATTGTTCAGACAAGGGCTTATTTTACTGAATAAAATTTTCTTAGTGTGTTAGAGTGTATTTGAAAATTCAATATATTTTGTTTTTATTCTAACATTTAAACAAGCCTCTAATGTGAACAATTTCACAAATCAAGGTGTAAAGACATATAAATATGATTAATGAAAATCTGAATTATTTAATGTTACGCTAAATAAAGAGTTTCCTAAAAAGAATATTGCAATTATTAAATAAATAAAAAAATCATGTATTTTTTTTTTATAAATGTAACCATTATATTTATGATTAAACTTATTTTAACTTCAGGTGAAAGTTGATGCCAAAACGAAAGAAAAGCTAGATGAATATAAAGCCACAAAACTTGCTAAAACTCAGGATGATGGTAAAAAGGAAGATAAAGAAGCTGATGATAATAATAAAGAAGAGGGTGAAGCAAGCGATGATGCTCTAGATGAAATGACTAAGCAGAGAGATAATGCAATTATAACGAGCCTTCAATCTTTAATATCTGCTCATTCTGCTGAATTGAATCGTCCCAATGAAGAAAAAGGTTCCTACATTGTTTCTTCTTATTCTTAGGGTTTTGTTTATTTGAAATAATAGTTATTTAACATTCAATATAAAATATCAATTCGTTAACATAAAACAAGTTTTGCATGAATTTTAATTTTATATTTTTAAACACTAATGAACTAATGGCACTTCTGCTTTAGTATTGCTTTCAGTAGTTTACTAACAATTCATTTACATTCACAAGAAAATTAATAACAGGAAAATAAATTTGCAGCTGTAAATTCTATATCTATTCCCACACATTATGTGCCACACATTTTTTGAAACAGTATTTTTAAATGTAAAAAATGATAGTACCCAATAAAAATAAATGCCAAAAAGAGAAAACTCCCAAATAATTGGCAGTCTATTAACTTTTAAAATAAAATATTGGCTTTAAATTGTATGCCATTAAAGGTTTCTTAAGACACTTTTAAGGCAAAAGTTAAAAAGTAGCGATGATATTATTGATTTATTCCCTGTGGCAGAATTTCAGCGACACGGGGACATTGTCGCAGAACGTTAGAGTTTTTGCTAAAAGATATTTCATTTTGAAGGGGGAGATTTTGGTTTTCCTTTCTGCATAATTTTTTGAAATTTTTTTTTTCTTTCTACGATGTCTTTCTTGTGCATCAGAGAGGAAAGAAATTATCATGATTTTTCTATTCTCATTTGAGATTTTTACAAAAATTGGTAATGACTGGCTTCAGCTAGAATTTCAAATTAATAATATAAAATAAAAAAATTCAGAAATCGTGAAAGTTTAAAAGATAGTTCTCTCTAGAAACGATAATCTCTCTTTCATTATTTTTCTTTTCTTAGAAGAGCACCATATTTTATATACACTTATTTGAGTATCTCTTTTGCAAAGAAACCTATTCTCGTGATGAGCAAATAATTAGCGTATTTTTTTCGCCTACAAAATGCAAGAATATTGCCTATTTTACTAGAATTACAATTAAAAACTATTTTACATTTTTATTCTAAACTTTCTTCTGTAAACAAAACGTTTCTGTTACTTTAAATTAGTAATTTTTATAATTAAAAGTATCTTAAAGCAAAATATTAGTGCTAGAGAAGTTGGTCGCAGAAAGCCCAAAAAAATTCTGCTGCTGGGGATTTATTATCTTTGTATGTATATATATATATAATATATGTTATATTAATCTATATTATTTAAAAAAAAATTTGACATTTTAATTTTAGAAGAATCATCTCCAGTATCTGTTTCAACTCAGCCTGAAAAAACTCATAATTCTGAACAAAACAGCCCAAGGCCAAGAATTGATTATGAAAGGCTAAAAAAGAATGTAAGTAATGCTCTTCAACAATATACAATTGTCTTTAAGGAGAAATTTAATTTCTAAATCTTATAAAACTTATTCTCATGTAAAGTATTCAATTAATTATTTCAAATTTATAGGAATTAGATGAAATGGATTTGGAAGAGGATAAAAAGAGTCTTATTCATCGAGAAATCGATAAATTTAGAGATACTTACAAGGTAACTATTGTATTATTATGTATATTTTTTTTATAGAATATTTAGTTTAAAATATTTTTTTATCTAATAACTCTATTTCTTATTTTTTCCCAAAATTTAACTTTTGCATGTCATATTCAGTGATGACTCTTTCGTAGATCTTCAATTACAATAATCCGATGATTTTTCTATTGAGCAAATCTTTATTTTATTAGATTCCAAAGTGCAAAATTTTAAAAATAATTTTTTTTTCATTTTTAATAACAAAGCGTTGCTATTTGGCATCTTATAATTTTTTTTTTTTTTTCAAATTGAACTATTTTCTTATTACCAATTCTCAGATTCCTGTATTTCTAAATAATATTTTCAAAATTGTTAATTTCAATAATAATGTTCTAATCGCTTTTTTTTTAAAACTGAATCTCTTATACGTATCATTCATTACACGGATATTCTGATTTGATTTTAATAAGTATCAGGAAAAACTATTGCACTCTAATTTAAATTAATTCCTTGGTATTTTCGTTCATAATGCATGTTATTAATGTGTGAATGTGAAATGATTGGTGCTAGTGGATTCAGCTTAAGTTTTATGATTCCCCAAACACTAGGAGTTAACCTTGTTGGTGCTAAACAAGCTACAACACACACCACTATGTGGGCTACGCTGTTTAATTTTATCTAGGAGTTGGTGAGTAAATTAGCACTTTGATATTGTTGTTCACAGTTGCTTAACTTCAAATAACAAAAAAAGAAAAACACACTTTTAAGTGATTTTATTTTTAGAAGGGTTTCTATGGGTAAGTTAAAGTACATTAAAAATTTACTTCTAGTGATAAGTTAAAAGTTCCTGTAAAAATATTACATCGTTTCAGTATACTATCTTAAGTCCACTGAATGGAATTGAAGTCAAGATCACATTAACTCCGTGGAGCAGATTCTTTATATACTTTTAAAAAAATTTGAATGTATATTGGTGAATCATTTTAAAGGTATTAGTGAATAATCATGCGGTAGAACAGAATAAAAATATCTTTCTCATTTAGGTAAATATTTGATGATCCAATCTGCATTGATTTGATGAGTAGTCTACATTTGGATTAAATACAAATTTTCTAACAGGGATATTGCTCTAGTGTTTGGGGTAATTGAATTTTAATTTATAATTTATCACATAAGATATTTTATGTCAGCGCTTTAGTCAATACTGACCAGGATCAGGATGGATGCCCTATTTTGACATTATCTGTACTAATCATATTATATTGAAAAGTGAAATCTATACAGTTTGCTACACATTTAGTTAAAGACAGTTATTAACCTTTGAACTAGACATATGGTCACAAAGACTTTCAATAAGTTGAATTGATTAGCTTTTTGAAGGTATAATTATTTTAATGTAATGAAGAAAAAGGTCTGTTATGTTTTAACTGAATAAAAACTAGTTTTTTACTAGTGCAGAGATGATTGTGTTCTGGGAAAAAAGTCCGGATTTTTCGCTAACCGTGAGCCAGAAATCCAAGGTCCTGAAGTTTCAAGAAATCATCGATCACATTGATGTATCAAAGCTCTTGTATATTTTATTTAAAAATATTAGAGCTAGAATTAATACTTGGCATCTCTTTCATTTGTAAATATTTTCTCTGGTAGAATAATAAATGTGATAAGAGATAAAAGTAAACTTTTACAAAATTATTAATTTAAATTATGCTGTATATAATTTATTTCGAATTTCATGTAATGAAAATATCAATTATTTAAATTTATAAAAGCATAAATTTTTTGAAATGCGTCATCAATAATTTTACTCAAGAAATTTTCGGAATTTTTGAGTTGGACTCACAATTACCCCTGTTAATGGGAAGTAGCATTTTATAAGTTTTGAAGGATTTTTTTTTAATGCTACTTTTCGTAAAACATATCCTTTTATATGAAATTATATCTATTGTGTTGTTTTTTATAAATATAAAAGTTGTTTATGTTATTAATACTCTATATTGAGTGTAAAAACAAAACAATGTTTTTAGACAAAGCATTAAAAATTTGCTCAGGTATGTTTACTATAAATGCAAAGTCCTCTAGAGCGTAGGTTAATGTATCAAAGAGAATTTAAAATCAATTATTTTCCAAAGCCACAATAACCAGTCTTCTCAATGAACAACATTTTTTTTTTGTATTCTTCTCGCATTAGTAATAAATAATGTTATGATAGGATAATGACAGGTGTTTAGAGGCTTCATACATTTGAATTTGACACAATCCAATTTCAGGCAAAAAGAAAATGTCAAATTATTAGAAAAAAGCTGTGGAGTTTATAGTTATAAAACTTATTTTTTTAAAAGTAAAATAAAAGCTAAACATTCAGTGCATTGCAGTTTAAAAGGGAAAATATGCTACGTATAATTTTTTTTTTAATATCAAATCTAAATATCTTAAAGTTGTTTGATATTATTAAATTAAAATTATTATATTTACATGGACTGTAATTAGGGTTCCCATGTGTCAGGGAGACCTTGGAAACCCTAAAATTGTCAGGGAATTTTATTTTAATTCTGAAAAGCAGGGAGAGTTGCAATTTTTTATAAAAACCCTTGAAAATTCCTATGTCTTTCCTGGAAAATAGCCAGTCTTTAGTGAAACTTTTTCATGTTTCTATTATCATTCTATTATATGTTTAAGCTCACAAAATCTGATGTTTGATATTACAAATAAAAAAAGTTTTTTGATGCAAAATTGTATGGAAAAGATAAAATATGATATGGATTTCCATTGAAATTTACCTGATATAACTGGAAAAGTCAGGGAATTTTTTTGTTTTTTTACTAAACTTGGGTGGGAACCCTGTATAATTATTATTTCTCTGTATTGTTAAAACTTCAAACATCCGTTTTTATTTAAGAAATTTAAATAAAACTTCTCCAAACACTTTTCATTTTCTAACCATTCTGTATATTCTACTAGCAAGGCAATATTTGTACTAATTAAATGTTGATGAATAAGTTTTCCTATTTTCAGTAATTGGCAGACATATATTGCTATTACTTGTTCTTTGCATGTTTCCAGTTTGCATACTTATTTTACATTATATACAGTCCATATAATCTATATTTCTGGTCTTTGAAATATATTTCAACAATTTATCTATTGTGTATAAAAGATTTTTGCTCTACTGAGTTAATGGGATCAGCTCACAGTATATTAAAATTTAATGTAACTAAGTAATTATTTGTATCGTGTTTAATTTTTATTTACTAAAAAGCCACATAAGATAATGTCGTATTTTTAGCTGCTTGAATAATGTTGTTTTAAATAATGGTTTCGCTTAAGTTGAATATTCTTAAATCTTAGATATAACCACGAAACACTTTTGAAGTCATTTAATGCAATTTTTCAATAAAATATTTACAGATGAATTGAATTAGAGATTAATTGTTATGAAATTAAATTTTTCCCCAAATCTCATTTAACACTATAAATTTGAATAAATATTTTGGTCAATATTCAATAGACATTCAAATCTAGATAACATTTTCAATGTGATACAGAATGCTTTTCATCTACAAAATCTATTATTTTAGTTTGCTAAATTTTAAAAAATGCCTAGTAGCTTTTCGTTCCTGCATTTGAATTACATAATCATTTCCGTTTTTGTAAGCATACTTTCTTAGAAAACTTTGCTATTAGAACTTGTAAATATGTCTTGTACGTTGATATGAAAATAAATTCCAGTACCCTTATTTATGATTTGAATCAGGTATGTATACATTTCAGTAATGAAAATGAATTTAATGAAAAATTTCAGTGATATTTAATTTATTTCTTTTGTAATAAACTTTTTGTAATAATTGTAATATGAAATGCCTATGTTTCTTTTTCATTTGTGTTATTTCTTACTATGGATTCATTCTTTTTAAAAAATATGGCAGGTGTCCTTTTAAGAAATATCATGTATGTTATATAAAATATATAACTTATTTTGTAAAAAAAAAAATTTCTTTTATGTACAGAATTTTCATACTATAAATGCCTCCTCGTTTCACATGTAAAAATATGAAAAATCTGAAAATTTTAAAATATTTAAAAAAACTAAGCATTACGGAATCCAGATTTTTTAACTCTCGACTATGCAACACTCTGTTAAATCTGTCGTCCTTCCATCTTGCAATCACATGCAATTTTTAAAAAATTCAAAAAATTTATTTATTCTGCGTAAAAGCATCAATTTTTAAATTTATAGGATTTCTTTTATGTGATAAGTTTTTATTTAGCTTATAGCGCTACATTATTTAACGCTAATCTCTATTTTGTTATTTTATATTAAATTTAATTTTTGTTTACGGGTAAGGTTTTTATTTTGCTAATCTATTGATTGCAATATTTTCAAAATTCAACAGATGCTTGGAGAGTTGTGTAGTCGGAGCCTTTTGTATTTTTAACTTAAATTTGCTTAAGCTTTTTTCCTTTTCTTATTTAATTTTGATTGGGAGGATTTTATGGCTGTATAGTATAAAATTTTATTTATTAGGTATTTTTCAAATAAATTAATAAATAATTTTTATAAACGGTTTTGTACTTTAATATTTTGACAAAGTATTGAAATTTTGGATGATATTAAATAGTTGTATTTAGCTAACTTTCACATTAGGGCTCCTGACACGGCAGTGTTTGTAAACTACGAAAAGTCTCATCAAAAAACGCTGAAATAAAACTGTATTTTTTTTGTTGCTAAAGTCTGTTACAAAATTCTAGTTAATTAAGTAAGCAGGCTTCTGGAAAGATCATGACCCGAATGCTTACAAAATACCGTTATCAAATGAGTTAGATCACTATGAAGTATAGCACTCAACTAAGATGGCAATAATATCTATTTGCCTTGAAGAAAGGTATAAAAATGAACCAACTACAAGGATAAAAAAAAACAACAGATTTTTCCCCTCTATCTTCTGCTGTAAAGGAAGAAGAAAAAGAAAAGAAAAACTGTGTGTAGTGATTTTTAAAAGTATTTTTTTTTATTTGGTGGTTGTATTATGTTCTTAATTTTCTACCTTCTGAAAAGTGATTTTTTCTTTGCCATATCGATTGTCGTTCTAAATTTCAAAAAATGCATGATTTTCTCTGCAATATTTATTGGAAACTAGTTATTTTATCATGATTATTTAAAGTTATTGAATTTTACTGATTTTATGTTTATAAATTTAGAATTTTAAACAATGAAAAAAAAATTTATTACTACACAAATTCTAATTATGATTCTTTTTTTTTGGAAAGTGATTAAAAATATTTTTGAGAGCCTAAAATGTACTTATTTTTTGTTGAAAAATCAGGCTACGCGCGCTGGAAAAATTTCTCTCTTGCAGGAGAAATTGGGAGACACAGGATTTTATTTTTCTATGCATTCTGTTGGATGTATCAGGCGCACCACCCGCTTGCAAATGCTATAATTTCGACATCACAATTTTACAGCAGTATGAAGTCATAGATTTGTCTCGCAAATTGCTTGTTTGACGTTATTCTGCAGACTCCTTAGTTGCATGTTACGTTATTTTCTTTGTAGCAATGCACACTCTTAAAAATATTTTGAAATAATAGAAAGCGAGGATTTGCCCCAAACAAATGATGAAAGTAAGGTAAAACAAAACAAATCCATATTTCTGAGCCTAATGGCATTTCAGAATTTTCTTTTTTTCTGATTTTAGCATTTTTGATAAAGATCTTTAAAATCCAGCTTAAACCTTGTTTCACGTGTTATATTTTAAGTGTTTAGTCTGTGCTCTATTTTTCCAGTAGTTTTTCTTTTCAAGTTATGGTTAAGGAACTCTTTTAATTTTTGGTCATTCGTATATAACTTGAAAAACTATATTAAGTTTATAGTTTTCAACTATGGAAGAGGGGATTGCTCCTTCCATTGAAGAAGTTTGGATCAGTGTTCTGCTAATGGATTATGCGAAACAGTTTTGCAAGTTATATTTTGTTATATTTTTTTCTTATTTTATGTCATAAAATTTCCTGATTGCCTTTAATTTCATTTTTTAAATACTCAAAATGTTTGTATAAATCTGCAAAAAATTTTAAAATATTTTTTTCTGAACTGGAATTGATTTATTAAGAAATATGAAAACTTTTCTTAAATTCATTAAAAAGATAAAAACTATATTCTTTCTAAAGTTTTATATGAATATTTTAAATGTCAGGAACTTTTATGGACAATCTCTATTTTCATTAACTTTTCTTATTCAAATAATTTGTGTAATTGATTGTTGGCTGTTTTCGTTGGGCCGGAAAAAAAATGCAAATTGATTATTGCCTTGATTATACGCTTGTTAAAATAATTTTTTTTTTAATTTTATATATTTACTAAAATATTTAAAGCCTGCGACAATAAATTATCTGTTTCTGACTCATTATTTTAAATTTCTTAACTATAATTTTATGTCTAAAATGTAAATGCTTTTATAAGTGTTAAAAATGGCTTAAATTCTTGTAAATATAATTGTTAGAATGCTTTTTAATATTTAAGATGCGGGTAAAAATTTTATTACAGAAAAAAAGTTCAGGGAAATGAATTAGTATCTGACATGTAGTTCCTCAGTTTTTTTTCTTTCACAAAATCTCTAAATATCGTTAAATAAAGAAATACTTAAAAACATGAGTATTTTGCACATTATTATCTTCAATTTTTATACTTGAAATTTTGAATCAATATTTCTTTTTATTTTTACTTTTAAACTTTTTTTCTTTAATTTTATTGTTTCTACCTTTAAAAAAAATAACCAAAGAAAATTTTTTTTTTTTTTTTAAAGTTTAGAAATTTTTTTACTTGACTAATTTAATGGTGATGTAGCAAAGTGTTACTATAATTCTCATCTTTTGAATTTATGTTATCTAATGCAATGTTCATTCCTATTTATTGTAGAGTTATCCTATTACGCTGTTGATCTCAAATAAAATTTTGCTATGAGAATGAAAAATCTGCGTATGTTTTTCTATACGGTAAATTGTTTCTATTTCCCTTCATTTTTTGTTTTGAATAGGAAGTACTGTATTGTCACTCTAAACATTTTGAGTTTCAAGAACAAAACATAATCTTATTATTCTCTGTACATTTTAATATATATATTCCACAGTGTATCCTGGGTTTTTACATTACTTCTGCTACTGAAAGGAATTATACAACTCTGGTTCTTTTGGTAAAAACTTTGTTTTCATGTCATTTATTTGGCCAACAATTTTTTTAAAATTATGTATTTACTCTTCTTATATCCTTTGGTAAATTACCTAGTGGACATAAAATTCACAGGAATTTTCTATTTTTTGTCACAGAGAGCTGAAGAAGAACGTGATAAGGACAAAGACAGACGGCCTAGAAGAAGAGAGTACGAGTCTCCAGAACCCAGATCCCGTGTTAGAGACAGGGAACGTGAAAGAGATAGGGATAGACGATCTTTGGAGAGAGAAGAGCGCTCCAGACGACGAAGAAGCCGAGAGAGGAGCGAAAGGGATAGGAAGCGAGAATCTCCTCGTGAGTCTCCGGTGGTGTCTAGGCGCCGAGATAGATCCGCTGAAAGGCAAATAGACAGACCCCGTTCGAGGTCAAGAGAGAGAAATGATTGGAGAAGTGAACGTGATAGAGACCAAGTTGAAGAAAAGTAAGTAGATAACACATGCACCAGACTTGAATAAAATGAAAAACTTTCTGCAGTCACAAGATCTCCATTAAAAAACATCCTTCAAGCAATTAATTGACTAGATTTTTTTTTAAAGCTTTAATTGATTATTATACATACCTGCACATATTTCTTCCAATTTAGTCATGTTTTGAAAATGAGTTATTGACTTACCTTATTTTACCTCATATTTGGTTTTCTTTATGTATTTAAAATCTAAGTCGCTCAGAAACATTTCAATTCGAACATTTGTTGAATATTTTCATAAAAATAACTTGTTAATTCAGTTTTCAAAGCCTGAAAGTTAAATACAACTTTAATCTCTTTTTTTTTCCCCTTTTTAAATATATAATTATCAATTCTATAAAATTTTCGTGAAATTGACAAAATTTTCTGCAACAAGGTGTTCATGTATATTATGCATATCTGACATGCGCATGGTTTTTTTTTTTTTTTTTTTTTTTTTGTCTCATTTTTATAGATATGCTGTCCAGAGTTGGAATTTTATCTGAACTCATTATATATTTATGATGCCGTTCTTGTGTTAAATTTCTGAATTCTCTAGTGATCAGAGTTGAAACAATCATTAAATATTCACGTTCTAATACATAAAACTTTTTTTAATATTTCAGCATTATTTTGAGACTTTTTACTGAATTCAGTAATTTTTAATTGAGAGTTAGAGGTGAAAATTTATTTACATATTCACTGTATTTATATGCATATTCATCTATCAGTATCTCATCTTAAAATAGTCTTACCATTTTAGTAAATTTTTTTTTTTTTTTTTTTAAGTTGAAAATTACTAATGAAAATTTTTTTTATTGTGAATTATTTTGTCATACTTATTTTTTTTCAGGCCAAAAGAAAAGGAGTTTGATAAAGATGATGAGGATGACGCTTATGAAAAGAAAAAACAAGACAGAAAAATTAGGGAAAAAGAAGCCATTTATCAAGATGTAAGTTTCTGTTTCTTTAATTAATTAGTTACACTTAATTACTTAGCAAAATAATTTCAAATTCTTGTATGAAAGAATTACCATCATTTTACAACTTCAGTACTTTTTTTTTATTTAAAATTTTTTTATAAAACAAAAGTTTTGATTGTGATTGAAATGTTTTTTTGGCTGAATGCAAACAGTTAGTATAAATGATTATTTTTTTTTAAATCTTGGATGTGAAAGTTGTTTTTATCATTTCCAAAAAAATGTAAACATTTTTAGTTTTTATGCATCTATAGCACTATCGCTTTTTCAATTCATTTGATATTGTACAGGCATGAATGAATCTCAAGACAGTTGATTCGTGCACTTCCGGGAATCAATAATTTATATTCCAACAAAATTTTCGTGGAATTCTGCTGATCTCAAAAATTAAAAATTTGTCTCAGTACCAGCAATCCCTCCTTACCAGCACCCTCATTTTCTCTTCAAAGTTCTTATTCACACAACAACAAATTTTTACGAAGAGTAGTTAGAGAAAAAAACAATTTCCATAAACTTTTAGAAAAAATTTCAGAACTTCGGTTAGAATTAATAATTACTAAGGCAAGCAAAAGTATAAAATTAGCAATCTAAAACATGATTTCGAAAGGGCAAACATTTAAAAGATTATTCATTAGAAAAATTGGTGTTTTTTTTCTCATTCTTTTAAAAAACTTATATTTTTTTATGAGTAGCAATTTTGTTGCAAATTCTGTTTATAACAGAAGAATTATTTAATAAATGTGATATCTTTGACCCCTTTTTTTTTGGCTACAATTAAATAGAATTATTTTTTGATATGATATTACGGCTAGTAAATTCTGGGCACATCTGTAATCATTTTTTGACACGCTCGATACCATCGTAAATCAGTCTTACAATCTTCTTTCTTCTTTTTTTCCGATTGCAGTTAATGCAGTCGATTTCTCCTTGTTTTTAAAATTCGGATATTATTATTAAGACATGAAAATTTTGAATTGCGCATACGTTTTTGATGCACTTAATGTGCGTCGATACTACTGTGAATCCGTACTATATTCCGGTCGTTTTATCGTCCTTTATTGCCACAAATTTTCTGCTTTTCTCCCCCTTTTTAAAACCCTATCTTTTTTATGCATTATTATTGCGTCACACCATAGTTATTTTGTGCATTTATTCACTTGTCACTTATTGACTTTTCACTTTATTCAACGATTTCATTTGATTTCATCATAAGTACACATGCTTCTAACATTAATCTTTTTTCAGTTATTCCATGCATTTATGTATATATATTAAATTTCTTTTATTTGAAATAATAACTTTATAAAGTTAAAAGAGAAAAAGTAATCCTGTTATGCCCCATGTAAGTTAAGTTTAGAGTTAGAGATTTTATGAATCTTTATTTGCAAAATCACTACAGATATCTAAGTGGGTTTTTAAATCTCAATCGTTTCATCTGATATTATTGAGACACTAGAAACTCAAATCGTACAATTGACTAAATACCTTTTTTTCACTCTCAACTTACTCTAAATCCATTCGACATTTCCATAAGTTTTTTTTTTTTGCAGTAATTGCTCTAGATTTCCTCATGATTTTTTTAAAAGTCCAACCTTATTATGATACAAAAAATTCAAATTTTGCACCTAAGTATTCACAATTTGACGCAATAATTCTATCGAATAAATCAATCAATTTTCCTGCAATTATCACTGCTGATTTTCACATATTTAAAATCTTGATATTTTTATATATATTATTTATTACAATACTTGAATCTTGAAGTATTCATTAAATTAAATTCATTTGATTTTGTCGTAAGTGCGCATTCTCCTCTCATCAATCTTTTTTCAATTATTGCCATAATAAATATCACGGTTTTTACAATACGACGACAGCTAGCAAAGTGTTAAAAAGGAGGAATATGTAGTTTTTTTTTTAATATATGTATATTTCTTTTATGAGTTGGTCAGAATTTTATTAAATAAAAAAGAAAGAAAAAATTCTCATTAAGTTTTGTAAATGTGTGTTACTTTTGTGGATACTACTGACTTTTTAATATCTTCGATTTTCATGAAAGAAAAGAAAAAATTAAGCCCTATAAAAATAAACTACACGTTCAATAGAAAAAAGTTTAGATAATTTATTCTTCCAGCAATCACATGTCTGATTATATAAATTAAATAATTATTTCTTTGTTATTAAAATAAGTCTTAACATAAATTATTTTTTTAATTTCTTTAAAGAGACTTAGAAATTGGATAGTGAGAGAAAGGCGAAAATTGAAAGAATATGAAAAGGAGAAAATGAAGAGTGAGGAACAGAGAAAAGATGAGGTATTTTAATTTTATTACAATTTTATTTTTATATGCATTTGGCATTTGTTACTCTATTTTAAAATTTAATGTTTATACTTTTACTTCAGTCTAAAGAAGCAAGGAGATTAAAAGAGTTTTTAGAAGATTATGATGATGAAAAGGATGATCCAAAGTATTTTAAGTAAGAATTTCTTTAACATTATCTCCAATTTTAAAATAATGCTTTATTCACTATATTTATTGCCACTAAGAAATTTTATTAACTTTTTTTTATTTTAAATTTGTGTAATCTTAATTATTATAGTCATTAAACACATAATGAGAAAAGCTCAGCATTAGCAAAAGCTTTATTTAAAATATATTACTAGTTCATGTAAATATGAAGCATTTAGTACTTAAAGCAATTAATTTTCTTGTTAAATTAACAGCTTAAAAAATATGTATTCTATTTAAATGAATCAGTGCATCAGTGAGCCAATTTATATTAAAATGAATTAAAGATTAGTAGGTTTAATTTAAGTGATGAGATAAGTCTATATATAAATTATCTCACACATAGTATTAACAATTAAATAAGTATGGCAATTAAGTAAAACACATGTTTCTTAATTGTCATTTCCCAGAAATTGAAATAATAAAAGAAATAGTGTGTCTCTATAAGCACTGTTTCGAAATTAAGTAGTGTTTTGTGTTTAGTAACTTGTTAAATTTTTCGTAGAAATATCAAATCCTCTCCAGAGCAGTTTGTGCTTGAAGTACACTATTAATGCAAACGTCGAAACAAACATTTATGACCAAATTGCATTTAAAATATTGCTTACTGTCAAATAATTTTTATTTTAAAAGCTTTTATATGCAATTTGATGTTTAACGAATTATGGTTACTTATTTTCCAATTTTAGTTTGAAAAATAAAATTATCCGTCACTTAAAAGAATGGCAATAAGTTAACTATTTAAAATTTTGTTTATTTTTGTTGATATTCACCAAGCATGTGCAGTTATCAAAATTTGTTGCGGAACATTATAGGTGTAATTCAGCTCTGGAGAATTTTATCTAATTTAAAAATAAATCACAGCTAATTTAATTCAAGTTATCTAATCTGATTGAACTGGCTGTAGTTTATGACTGAAATATTCGTTTTTTACTTAGCAAACTACCATATCATTAAAAGGATATTTAAAAAGAATGATATTTTTTAAGGGGAAGTGCATTGGTTAGACGAATGAAAGAGCGGGAAAAAGAAATTGAAGAGGATATGATTGACAGACAGAAGGAAAAAGAAGAACTTGATGAACTTCGAAAAAAGCTTGTAGAAGAAGGCCATCCGGATCCGGACGCAGAAGTGGAAAGAGTAATTATTGTGTTTTTTATGTGAATAGCTATTAAATAATTTTCAGTTTAAATTATCTTGTTTTCCAAAATTAAAAAAAAAATAGCTAAATTCTAATTTTCTCTTTTTTATGCCTTTTTTATTGAAAGCAAACTAAAGAAAGAAAAAAAGAATACACAGGGACACTACAGAATAAAGAAAATCTAAATAATTTTTTATTAATCTGGAAAATCAGCAAATGTAAAAAAAAAATTTAAAAAATATCAGAGATAAGTTGATAGTGCCTAAAAGCTTAAGATTTTTATTTTAAAAATTTTTTTATTTTATTTTTTCAAATTTAATTCAGGTTTACTTTTTATTAATAGATATCTACTGAAAGTCTTTTTTTTTACGTTTTTCTTATTTCTAATGAGCTGCACAAGTGCTCACACATGAGCAGACCTAGTGCGTTCTCCAGAAGTGGTATCCACTCTTTCAGGACCACCACTAAAGTGCACTAGGAATTTAATTTTGCCAGAAATGCCAAGAGCCAGAGATCTTTTACATGCCACATAATCATATGATATGGCCGCTGAGGATTTTCTGCATCCTGAAAATCCAGTGTGTGGGCCTGGGATCGAACCCGCAGACTTGGGCTCAGAAGGCCGACGACAAACCAACTGTGCCCCTCAGCCACTTTTTTTTTTTAAATTTTTTTTATTTTATATTACATAAAAATGTAATGCTTTATCAAAATTATTTTTTTAGCGAAAAGTATATATGAAATGTTTAGAAAAATGACACTATTAAGAGCAAAAGTTTAAATCTTCAATGCTTCTTAGTCATTTATATTAAGTGGCAACAAATATTTTTCCTAGTGACTGAGATATTTTTAATGTGAGTTCACTTAGATCTGGTTTAAGTAACCGCAGCACAAATAAAATGCATGTGTAGTTAATTGTATCTCCTTATTATCTATCATTGTGCTTTCTTCTTGAATTTTTTCAAGTAAATTTAATGTGTCTGTGCAGTTTATAGTTATGATATATATAGATTATTTGTAATAATATATATATATATATATTAGGGGTGCACAACTTGCGGCTCGCAGCAGCAATCTGGACAAAATACCAAAGAAAAAAAAAATCACAAATTCAAAATTTACGCATTTAAGTTTTTGGTACAAGCAATGTCAATCTATGTAGTTTTTGTGTCGCCTTTTTTTTTTCAATAGTTAACACTACAGATTTGCTTATAGTTTTGAAAATTCCAATCTTTTTATTGCATCATTATCAGTTTTCACTTTTGACGCTCTTTATGTGTGCCGATTTCATCGTAAATCCAATAACTTTTTGGTAGTTACTGTTACCCATTTTCAAGTCGCTTGCCCCCTCCAGCTAACCAAGAATTGTTTTATATTTCTAATTTTTGTTATTGTATTGCAGCTGCTTTTAGAGGAAAGTCGTCTTATGGACCCCCCTAAACCTGAAACACCCGAATCTGAGCCAGAGCAAGAAATCATTCAACCATCTCCTATCAAAATGAGACCGGTACCAAAAGTGATATCATCACCGCCAGAAGAAATTGAAGAAAAAATACCCATGAAAAGATTAGAAAGGGAGAGAGTGATGGTTGAAGAAGAAATCTCTCAAAATAGCTTCTCTGGTTTCTCTGATGTCATAGCTCAACCGGAAGAGCCTAAACTTATGGGATTTACTAGTTTGAGATTAGGTGGAAGTCCCACACATAACAATACTGGTCACACAACAAACAATAATCACATCCCACATAAGAGGAAATCTACTGTAGACGATGTGTTTAATGTAAACGATGAAGAAACCGAGACCAAAAAGAAGCGAAAGCTCATACCTATAGATGACCAGCAAGAAGATGGACCAAAGAGCCCGCATTCTGTTTCCCAAATGACACTTGAAGAAAAAAGGAAGCATATAAAAAATCTAATTGAAAAGATTCCTACAGAAAAGATTGAGCTCTTTGCTTACAGTTTAGATTGGACTGTTGTTGATAAGGTAAGTTTTCTGGACCCTCTTTTTTTTTTTGTATAACTTTTATTTTTAGCTCATAATTTTATTTACAGGGTATATTTGTCATGATTTTAACAATTTTTAAAATGGAATTTATCCCCCCCCCCCCAATTTTATGGTGTTCTGAATATCTGAAATTGTAACAAAATCCCCACTCACAGTCATATTTGCAGGCGACTAAAATGCAACTATTTTTGGCATGAGGCGACTATGGCAACTTTTTTTGCCTGAAAAGGCTAAAAAAGCAACTATTTTCAAGAAAAGGAGACTTTTCTGTCCTCCTAGAGATGTTTTTTTTTTTTTTTTTCAAGCATAAATTGGTGAAAAATCTGCGCCCCGCTAGATAGTTCCTGAACACACTAAACTTTTTTTTTCTTAAAAAATAAAAAAGTGTTAAAAATTTTGAATTACAAATTTTAGAATTACAAATTTTAGTCTTCACTTTTTAATTCGTTCAATCTGCACAAATTCCATTGTAAGTCTATTTCATTTCTCGATCACCTTTTCAATGATTATTGCTAAAAAACTCTGCATAATTTTTTTTATTTAAAAAAAAAATTTTTTTAACGGTATTACAATGCATGAATTTCGAATTTCAGTAATAACTTTTCATATATATATATAATAATATATATAAACATTTATATGAAAATTATCATATTTGCCACCACTTGACTGATCCACTTGACTGAATGGATGATGGTATATGACAATTGAGTCATTAACAAAATTTTAGTCATATTTTTGATGAATTTTTGTTCTTATTAGGCAACTATTTTCCTAGTTTTTGGCTACTATTTTCATGCTTTAGGCTACTAAAAGCAACTATTTTGTTCATTTTATTCTGTGGCAATCTTGTATCTGATTAAAATATAAAATGTTTTAATCGTGTTCTTTAAAAATTATGGTGTTCTTTCAATAAATAAAAGAAACATAATTTCTAGAGCAATTATCTTTTAAACATCTGTGAATTCAGAATTTAATTTTTGTTATTTTTTATTTTATCTCTTTAAAATTCTAGCTGAAGCAAGCCAATCATTGGTGATTTTTTTAAAATTCCGAAATGAGAACAGAAAAATCAGGAGTATTTCTTTCCTTTCCGATGCACAAGAAAAGTATCTTTAGAATATAATTCTGCCGAAAAAAAATAATTATTTGCTTTTGTATTTTTTCCCCAGCTATTTTATTGCTTCAACTCTTTTTTTTTACTCTGTTTTTTAAATTGAAAATCTATAATTATGAAAATGCAGAATATAACAGTTTTGGTTATACCTATTAATGTTGTTATAATGCTTCTTCAAATTTGTTGTTTTTTTCCGGAGAAAATAGTAACTTCGTTAAGTCATGAAAAACATTTGGAATTAGTCATGAATATGAAAATCTAAAATGTAGCAGATACTCTGTATTTAGCTGAGAGTTTTCACCAGTAACTTGTTATAGAAGGTCTGATATAACTGCTATTAAATGGATAAAGGTGAATTTTTTTAAAGCTATAAAAAGTTTTTATAGTGTGTATAAAAGTTTTTATTTTATACAACAGCATTAAGGGTCTTCTTAAAATTAAATTTTTAATGTGATTGGAATTATATATTTTGATGTGGATTCATATTTTTTCAAAACTATCCTTTGCATTTGCAAAAAATTATTTTTTCCAGCTTAGTTTAACATTTTGTTTATTAATTTTTTTAATGTAAAAATGTAGAAAAAAGTTTTTAAACTAAACAACTAAGAAATCTTCACTTGTTAGACAAATAAATTTTGACCACATTTGCTGCATTCAAATTTTTTTTAAATGTTATGCCAACAAATCATTAATTAGCTTATTTTTTTTCACTTTATAAGTACTTTTAAATTCATATTTTTTTTCTGATTATTAATTCAATAATAATTAGATACTTTCGTTTTATATTTTCTAGATGATAATCAAAACATACAAAAATGTTGATGTTTATAAATTTAATCAATAAAGGGCATAACTTTGTTTGGAAAAATAAGCATAACTATTTTATTAATCAAATTAAAAACCATTACAATACACATTTTTGACAGCGTGTTAATAGTTTTTGAATACATCTTTCATAAAAATTTAGCTCTGTGGTGTCAATAAAAGATGGCGAATCATTTTTGATCTGCTCTAGACTAAGGAACTAAGGTTGTCCAAATGCTTAAAAGAGGGATTATCAGTTGGCGATATGTCCAGTGAATGTGGTGATTCTCACATTTTAATTCAACCAGCTTGTTTGCAATCGATAAAACATATGGTCATTCGATATCATGAATCAAATGGGTCCTTTTTGGTTGACCAGTGCCGGCTGCATTTGATGTAATTTTTGAAGCATAACTTTACTTCTGCTGTTAATGTTTTGCCAGCATTTAAACATTTATGATGAATTATTCTGACCATAGACCCCTAAACCTTAATGGTTACCTTTTTAGGGTGTGGCAGAGCTTTTGGCGTTGTTTCTGTACTTTCATCTGCATCTAAACATTGCACTGAATGACGTGTATTGTCATAAAGGATCCATTTTTCATCACAGGGGACAATTCTGTGCAAGAATGGTTCTCATTTTGTAAAAGCAAAGAGCTGCACATTTCAAAAATATTTTTTTCTTCCTCCATTCAATTTGTTGGGAACCCATTTATTCAACTCTTTGATTTCGCCGATGGTTTAAAGGTGGTGTGATACTTCTTCTGTATTAGCTCCTAATTCTGGCTCAACTTTTTGAACAGTAATGTTTCAAATGTACTTTTGTACAGTAATGCACTTTTTGAACAGTTAGCTTCCATAAGCGCTCTCAATGTTGTATCATTAAGCTTTGACTCTGGTATTCCACCTGGATCATTTTCAAGACTTTCATCATCTTCAAATTTTTTTAACCAACATTGAATTGTCCGTTCCTTAACAGTGGCTTTACCAAATGTACCATTAATGTTTCGAAATGCTATTGAACCACCGTGATCACTTTTGAATTCATAAAGAAAAATAACATGTAAATCGCAATAATTCATGTTGAGAAATTAGAAAAGATACTAAAAATGATGCATAAAACTTCTAGTATATTAAGAAGGAACACATAATAAGCTTTAGAATAATATTTTATTTTTTTACAATTCATGAACATTTATTTAAAAAAAAAAAGATTGACAAAGTTGCTTAAAAAAAAAAAATTTTTTTTTTTTTTTCATATGTAACAACCTGATATCTTAAACTAAGCCATTAAAAAACTAGTAAAAAGCATTTAGAATACTTATTCCCTCTGATGCTAGGATGTGCTTTTGAACTATAAGACAAACAGTGTGAAATATAAATAATAAAATGAATGAAATAAATTTTTTAAAGCTTATCTGTATTGCATAAAACGCTTATCCATATTTATCTTTTATTTCGTATTTGCAACGAGATAATAACAAATTGATTTTATTGAAATGAAAAATTAAAAGTGGACTGTTTGTGTTTATTTCAAACTTTTGTAATTTTATTTCAATTACGATCGTTAATTTATGAGGGTTGTATAATTTAAAAATATAGTGACCAGCGGTCAATGTAAAAAACCCCTACGACAATGCAGAGTTTGTGCAAGTAAAAAAAAACTAAGCAGAANAGAGATTTTCTGACGTTAGGAGATTTTATGAATAATTCTGTGATAATTTCTAATTTAAAATTGAATTCTTATCCCCTTAGTTAAAAACTAAAAAAAGTTAATAACTATTTTTTTTCTTCCAGGTATTAATGGAAAAGAGGATACGACCCTGGATAAATAAAAAGATTGTAGAATATATTGGTGAAGAAGAACCAACTTTAGTAGAATTTATATGTTCTAAAATAATGGCTGGAAGTGCCGCCCAAAGCATCCTGGATGATGTTTCAATGGTAATTCCGCTTTAGTTTATCTATGAGAACATGGTGTGTAGTGTTTTTAATAAGTGCTTAATTTTTCCCTTTTCGAAAATTTATTATGTTTTTTCTTCATGTTGATTTTCAGTACGTAATACGCAAAAGCGAGGTTTTCCCATTGTTCTATTCAACGTTTTCAGAATTTATTTAACTACAATCCATTGAGGCATGCTGTCAGTCCGTAACATATGATAGCGCCCATCATGTCACATATTTGATGAAATACTTGGGGGTGACTACTGAGCTGGATTCTTGCACTCTCATGTGCAACAACTCTGCTGCATTTTGCAAGATATTCTCAATTTCAAGCTTCATTTTCCACCCTCTGAAATCAAACCGAGAAATCTCAATCTTTTTATGGTGGCTAATCTAATGAAGAAAAGAGTTCTTTGTTAGAAACTACTCATTTTATCACAATCATGTAAAGTTTTGGAAAATTATTTTGCATTTTCTAAATGTATCTTTAGTGCTTAAAAATATTTTTTGAGTGCTTAAAAGGTACTTTAGAGGTGCTTATTTTTTATTGAGAGATTTTGCTACGCACCCTGGAAAATGAATTTTATTCTGTGGTGATGCTATCCATTTTTATGACTATTACTTAAATTGTAGCAAAAATTGCTCTCTTTAAATAATCAGTATTTGTTCTGCAATTTTTGAAAAGGCTCATACTTATAAGCAAATTATATTGAAATAAGTCGAGACATTATAACTAATAGAAATGAAGTTAGGCTCTAATATACAGTAAATTAATAATTGATAGTCAGGTTAAAATATACTTGTCATAGATGTTTCCTACTTTTCTTTCTTTTATTTTAAATGAGTTCAACTGAAATGTCATGTGTTTTTCATACTTATTTGTAGACGATTTATCAACATGTTTAGAATTGGCCTGCGAGAACATATTCTAATTAATAAATTATTTATGTGTGTGTTGAGAGCTTTATTCCCTGTTACTTTTGTGTGCATAGTTGAACAGAGTTATTCATACCCATACTTTAACAAGGGTTGATTCAGACCATAATAGCAAATGGTTCATATTTTTTTGCTTTAATGGCTATGATATGTATGAATTGCAGTATCTATAAGATAGAATTTTAGTTAGTTTGTTTATTTTTAGACTTAGAGGCAAAGGAATTTCTTTTATTAAGAAAATAATTTTCTTAAAAGTAATGGAATCATAATATGAAAAAAATCATCTTTATAAAATTCATTATGAAATATTCTGTACCATACAGAAATTTTTTTAAAGTATTTTGAATAATTTATAGTTCTTTTCATCACCACAACTAACTACTTTCATAATACTGAGAAACCTCCAAGAAAGACCACCTCTATGTAGCGACCACTTTTAGTAGGCACTGAAAATCTCTCCAAGCGACCAAGCAAGCATTTCCACCAAATGTAGAAAGGGTCAAATAATGAAACACAACAAACAAAAAATTTAACGGAAGAATCAGTAGACTAATATGTATTCTAAATATTTGAGTGAGACTCTTGTTTAGAGAATTCTCTTTGATGATACAACCTCGTGTTGCAGTCAGAGTGCACTAGGCTATAAATGATTTACTTTTAGAGCTGAAAGTTAAATAAAAATAAAAATTTTTAGAAAAAGCAGGCATCTCAAACAAACCTCTTCTCATAGTTTAAAGCTAACTAATTTTATGATATAAAATTAAAAACAAACTTTATTTAAATTAAAAGCAAATATTATTTATTTAAAATTGCGTTATCATTCATAATTGGTAAATTTGTTTTTGGACATAATTATATCAGTAGGGATCATTTTTATCAATGCTAAATCGAATTCATAGATCTGTCTTTTCATGACACCGATAGAAGAACAAGAAAAGGACACAGACTAAAAATAAAATAGTTTGCGAAAAATCATTTACCTTCGATAACAATTGATTGTAAAGTCAATGCAGGTAGCCTCTAAGAACAACCAACCTCCATCAACGACCATTTTACTGTGGAACGGAGAGTGGTAGCTCCCGAGGGGTTTCTCTGTATCTTTCTTGTTGTTAACAAAATGTGCATCATAAATATTTAAAATTTTAAACAAAGTATTCTAAATTTAAAAAAATTTTATTTAAGTTTTTTAAAAATTTAGGGTACTTTTTTACGCCAAATTAGATGATATTTTGTTTTTGTTTGCAGGTATTAGATGAAGAAGCTGAAGTTTTTGTTGTCAAAATGTGGAGATTACTCATTTATGAAATAGAAGCTAAAAAATTAGGTCTTGTATGTAAAACTGATTCTGCTCAGGTAATTATATTAGTAATTTAAAATTAATTCTGATAAGTGTGATTACTTTAGTGTTGTTTCGGTATTTACTTTGTTAGGTTTTTAATAGTATATAGTATATACCATGGCTTTTACAGTTTTGGGGAAAATTTGTTTTTCCCATGGTGTTTATCGTCCGTAAAAAAAAAAAAATTCCTTATGGTATTAACTGTTATGTGGGAAAAAAAAACATGTCCTCAAAATTATTTCTTGTTTCTGCTATTTCTGTGAACATCTTAAAAACATACATAAAGGCAGTATTACAACCAGAATTTAGAACATTTTCAGAACTGATGTTTTGCGAGGGTCAAGTCACATGTCATAATAATACTATATTAGAAATATTGTACTTTACAAAAACATTGTGAAAAATATCAAAGAAATGAAGAATAAATGCCTAGAAAATGATGTGAATTAACAATGGAATAGTCATAAATTAAGCACATCAAGAAGTGATAATTCAAATTGGATTGTCGGAATAGTGTATTAAAGAATTGCAAAAAATTTTTAAAAACTATGTTGAAACGGCTGTAAAAATTGATAAAAATTCCCAAAAACAAATTGAAAAATGAGATTTACAAAACGAATCATCACAAACTGAGTATATGAAAAAAATTTTTACACAAATTTGAAATTCATGTGTCAGAAAGACTAACACGTTGAATGCCATGGGGGTGACCGGCACTGAGTTGGTTTGTAGCGCCACAGGGTTCACCGGTGACCGGCAAAGCCAAGATTGTTAGAAACACATAATTCGAGTAGATTTTTAGTGCTTTTATTATTTTTTTTTGTGTTATAATTACTTAAATGGTTTGAAGAAATTAATGCAATACAGAACACACAAAAATCATTTTGGCCAGATGGGCAAGCCATGCAAAATTAGTGTAGCATTCAACGTTTTAAAAAACATGGGGAAAACATTAAAAGATTATCAAAAATCCAAACAAGTTGCAGCAATTTTTGCTGCAGTGATCTTTTGTAACTAACCTTTGTTTTTTTTGTTTTGTTTTTTTAAATTGCAATTTGTTACTTGCTAGTCGACAAATATGTGTCTTAGCTCCTGCAAAGGTTTTTTATTGTCAATACAATTTTATCATAGTAGCAAATTTTTAAAAGTTAAGTTATGAAATAATCATTTGTGACTATGGAAGAAATGCTATTTTTTTTTTATTGCCATTCCTGTATAACATTTATCCTTAAATTTGCATATATTTTTAATTATGTGTTTTCTCTTTGCTGTAGGAAAATGCTTCCCAAGGTAAAACGTGAAGCTAGAACTTTATTTTATTCAGGACAATTTATCTTTTGTACTAAGTTTGAAGTCAAGGAATCTGTTAAGATCTCTGGCTGCAACAAAGCATTGTAATTATATCATTTCATTAAAAGCCTCAGGGCTGATATTTCCGTAACTTTTATTTGATTATAAATGTTGTTCATTACTGTTTAGTTTTATACTGCTTGAGTTTTGAATTGCATTCTCTGTTAAACAAGCTAATTTATCATTTTACATTAGCCTGTCTTTCCAATTCAAGTCTCCAGCAATATGTTGACGTATGCATATTTGTGTCTTGTATTTATTGTAAAATAAAATTTATGTTGACACTTTGTTTTCAAAAAGAAAGAAAAAAAGATACGAAAAGGATTATTTACTTTCCTTTAAGTGAAATGTAACATCCTCTTTAGATTCAAAATAAAATGTCCAAATTTTATGAACATTTTGTCATTTTCCTGTTTGCTAGTTACATCAACATTACTAATATTAAATTTAAGACAAGGCTTTCTTATTGTTTTCGAAACAAGTTTTATTATTTTTTTCTTCTCCAATTTGCTTACACTTTTATTGAATTTCTATATATTTAAAAATATTTTAGATGCAACTTCGGCATTATTTTTTCACAAACATTAGGATATTTAGCTATACTAAACTATTCCATTTACTAAAGCATTATTTAAGTATATTCAGCTGTTTCTTTCTCTTCTCTTAAGTTTTTCTAACAATTAAAACTTATAAATACAGTTAGCCTAATATAACTCTCGCAAGAGCACAGTAATTGTTTTGTTCATCTTAATATATCATGTATAATATCAGAGGTCTGTCTAGGTTTTTCTGAGAGGTACCTATTTTGTGAAAATTAAAAATTATATCAAAAAATCAACACAAAAATATGGATTTATCGTTTTCTACGGAATACAAAAATAAAATTTTAAGAAAAAGCATTTGGTGAAACTGCCATTTTTCCTAAAATCTGTGAAGGTACCATTAAACGGTAGTAAATTTGGCCTGGACAGACCCCTGAATATGTACAGAGAAAACAGAGAATTTTTTTTCTCCAGGTTTGAGTGGCAAACCTGAATATTCAATTAAAACAAGGTATTTGTAATGCAGGGACCCATTCATTATTAAAGTGATTTAAGTGCAATTCTTGTATTAGTGTATGGGAATACAATAGAAAAGGATTTTTTTTTTCTTTTATTGCTAATTTTCCCTCATAAAACAACAAAATAAGCTGAACGCACCAACTTCAGAATTCAGATATTGTAACTGTTAACGACTAATTTACTTTGGCTTTTTGCCTGGTTGAACTTTATGATGATGTCAATTGTCACTGTGCCCATGCCCAAGAGTTCATGGGTTCGATCCCTGCCGACTGAAGCCTCCCCGTGTAGCACATTGCGACTGATGCACATTAAATCTGTCGAGTTGCAAGTCCTCCATGTTCCCATAACAAATCAATACCTTTGGGGTACTGATCCAGGAGTTTCCTTGTCTTCTGGATTGGTTCCAAATTACAAGGCTACGGAGTTGAACATTAGTAATCGTAAACCAAAAAAATTGGGTCAGCTGTTCAGCGACGGATAGAATAAAATAAATTGGGACTGATAAGTTGAAAGGCTCACAAAAAAGAGAGGGGGAAGTAGAGAATTGGTGAGATTTTCAGTGGATTTTTATTTTTGAACAAAGTTCATCACAACGATAGCGTGTCTTATTTTTTAAACATCAGTCTGCAAATAGGGTTGAATTTTAGACAGGAAGAAATCTTTAATTTTTAAAATTTTTGATAAATGTCCTGAAATGTTTATGATTGTTCAAATTTTTCTTGTTAACCGAAAAAGTAAATATTATGTAATAGAATGTAGATATTGAAGAATAATTCTGAGTTTAGAAAAATAATATAAATTTAGCTTGTTACAATGAAACAAGATTGTTAACAAAATGCGCCAATAATGACAATGGTCTACTTCCTTTGTTAGTGACAATTATCACTGTTTTTTGTGCCTTTAAAGAGAGAAAAAGCTCCTTCCAAAGAACTTCATATATACCAGTAATACTGTTTTTAGAGAGAAACTCCTATATTTTGATACTATCTCCTTATCTTCTGTATTTAGACGATTTGTTAACTTCTTTTTTTATCCATAACTGCAAACAGTTTTTTTTTTATCTTTTTAAAAAATCTTAGTTTTCTCAAAAATATTTCTTCTTTTCAAAATTTGGAATCGAACACATCAAGCATCCTAACTGTGACCATATTTCGTATACATTGTGATTTGTATTCAAGATATATATGAAATCATCCATCACAATTCATATTTACGTGATTCAAAAATCATGTCCTTCGTATTCACGTTTTAAAAATAATTTGTTGCAATTTATTTTTTTTTTGCTGGCGAGTCTACAAGCAAAGATAAAATGAAGGATTATATGAGTGTAAAAGAAGTTAAGAAATGATCAAATATCTAAATGATATAATGAGTAATATACATTGGATCGAAAAAGGGAAAATAGTCACTTATTATTTTTTTAAAAAGCTATCCAATAATTCTAAACTTGATCTCACACTCCCATATTTTGTAGGCAATTTTGAAATCTTAAATATGAATCCCTATTTTTTAGTGTTTATTGAGATTTTCGAGGAATAAGTAACCTTATTTGAGTTGTTGATGTATGCATTTTGCTCCACAGCGCTGTAACCGATTAATATTAAACAGGATGCAAGCTGTTCAAAATGGCTAATTTCAAGACCCATCATAAGAAAATAAAAAAAAAGCGTGTTAAAATTTTATTTTTTTTAAAAAATGCTAAATTATTTTTAGATTTTTTACTTATATTTTCCTTCTATATAGGTTTTTAGTTATCACCACTAAACAGCTTGTAACAGTTCATTTTCTCTGTTACAGCATCATCTGTGAAGCAAAAGGCATAAACCTACAACTCTAATATGTTTTTTTTCTCTGAAGAATCCAAATCTACAATAAAAAATAGGGGTTCATATCTAAAATTTCGAAATTGCCCCCCTGCTTTAAAGTGAATGATCGAGTATCATTGGATAGATTTTAAAATTATTGAATGTGTTTAATTTCGGTTTTGCTACCCAATCTATATTTTTTTCGAGATACTTGACCGTTTCCAAACTTTTATAAACCCCTGTATAGCAAAAATTCAGTGTGATTCACTCATTAATCATAAAGCGACTAATTCTTCGTTGCTTAGAAGTGGAATTATTTTGCATTCTAAAAGTAGAAAAAATGTATACTCTGCCAATGTTCTTTCAATTAACAGAAACTCGAAGTTATTGGATAAAAAGAAAATTATGAACTAAGAATTAAATCATGGAAATATTTAAAAAGAAATGGCAAGTTATTGTATTGAATATATATTTTATTAAGTTTTACACACATTAACAAAATAATCATTGTTTTTGAAAACAATATTTTTTAATTTAAAAATAATGGTTTCAGACTAACTACGTTTTCTGAATCATCAACAAATACATCAGTTGAAATATTTTGTATTCCTCCAAACTTTGTTGAATAAAAAGTAATTTTTAATGTATATCCATAAATTTTGTTTTATTTGAACGGCTTGTTTGGGTAAACAATGTAAAGTAAATAAGAAGATAGAACTATAATAGTATTGTGTGGTGAAAATTTTTGGCATTAAATATATGATTCTAACTTAGTTTAATGCCACTCTTAACTAAATATTTTTGGATAGTATTTTGCAGTGCGTAAGGTGCTAAAATTTTTTATATAAAATTTAGTAGATAACTTTTTTTTAAAATTAAATTTTAACGGCATAACGGATGTTATATATATATATATTTAGCTACTCACGGGCTCTGATTATGAGTGTTATATATTGTTCTGAGCTTTATTTCAATTTTTTAAACTCTTGTTTTAATCGAGATCTTCAACTGCTATTTTATGGTTATCATCTTTATGAGAGTCTTTTCTCTTCGAAATAAGCCTTCGCTCAAAAAGTTGCTCATTATGTACAGCGTTAGAAGTTTCAAACTTAGACTTTTCTTTATAGGCAGGTACTAACATGTTTTTCACTTGTTCATCAAGAAGTATCGCTTCATCCTAAAATACAGTGCATATATTTTATATAGTAAATAAAATTTCATTGAATAAAAGTTTTACATCAAGAATTGTATTTTCAGTTTTTAAAATATACTATTTACATAATACTTGATTTAAAACTTCAAAAATGTACAAATTGGAAAAAACAATCGTCATGATTCAAGCGCTCAAAAATAGGCGCCCATTTTCGTTACTTAACTATTTACATAGGTCTGGCCAAACATAATGTCTTAGTTCTTTCCCTTTTTCACTCTACTTTCTCAAATCTTAAAAACTAACATATTCCTTTATCACGTGTTGTCATGTATCATTGTTAAACGTGTTATATCACGTTTTAAAAAAAAATTTTCATAGTAAGTAGATGAGAATAAAATTTTACTGTTAAAATTTGAATATCTTTTAAAAAATAAAACTAGTGTAAGACTTACTATATTATCTTTGACATCGAATCAATTAAAACTTTATAATAAAATCTGTCTTTTAACTTGAGAATTGTGTCATGAAATAAAGATTACACATAATGTAATCTTTATATGAATCTTATAAAATATATCGTAATATTTTTTTTAAAAATTAATTTTTTCTTACTTAAAGAAGGGAAAAAAAATTTTATTAGCTTTTCAATCAAGTAGCCATATGACAAAAATTCAACAATTGATTATTAATAAATGATTATGTAATGAAATGAGCCAGACAAATAGATGTTTATCATTGGTGCATTACTCTATATTAATCATTAACGTATTCTTAATTTCTAATATTTATATTTACTAAATTTGGTAAAAGATTATTTGTTCTATATATACAATAGTTATGTTATCTTTAGTACAACATCTTCATTACTTATCTTACTAAAACGTTAAGTTATGCAATAAGCATTGTCATTTACACCCATAATAAAGGGAACTGCTATTGTTATGACAAATATACAGAAAAAAGAAACAGGATCAATGCAAGACCAAATAACCATATCCGGATGATATTTAAATTATTAATACTTACTTCCTCTCCAAATTCTTCTTCTGATGAATCATTATTTTTGAAACCTTAAAGAAACAATTTTATGGTAGTACAAAACATCCTTAAAAAAAGATATCTACTTATTCATGCTCTACATTACTTTAGGAAAAAAAGGAAAAAACATTTGATAAGTCGTTATAGCAAATCAAAACTGAGTATCAAGTTAGTATAAAATATTATATCAGCATGTGGCAACTTACCTAAGTCAAATATTCGAGGCGTAACTCTATGGTCAAATGAAGTAGACGATGAAATGCCAAAGATACTGTGAAAAAAAAAAAGAAAACAGATTATAATAACACGGCAAAATAGATATTTTTATTGACATTCAATGGATCTCTTGCTACTGATATCTTCAAAATTGTTTTTAGTCTAGTATAATCTATTTCGAAAATCCTAGAGCCCTGATGACTCAGTTGGATCNAGATTATAATAACACGGCAAAATAGATATTTTTATTGACATTCAATGGATCTCTTGCTACTGATATCTTCAAAATTGTTTTTAGTCTAGTATAATCTATTTCGAAAATCCTAGAGCCCTGATGGCTCAGTTGGTAAAAGGCATTGTGAAGGATTGAAGCTAATTCTCAATGGCAGTCTGATATTGAACCAACTTCAGATCAAAGAGTTTAAGCTTGTGTTGTTCAAATGCCACTTGCCAGTACCAGCAAGCCAAGCGAATTTACGGCAGAGAGTACGTTTTTTGTTTTTCGGTGGCGCCATCTATGAACAAGAATACGACTTCAGCCACACGAGTCCTGCTGGTTTATGGGGCAGATTCATTCCTTCATCCTCAAATCGTAATTGTGACCTAACCAGACAACAATCTATCTCCAATTCAGTACCCCCAAAGGTATGATTTGTTATGGTAACGTGGGGGGCTTTGTGACCCGACAGATTTTACGTGCACCAGTCACTATTTACTACACGGGGAGTCTTCGACCAGTGGGGATCGAACTGAGCTAGTGTGGGAAGTAGAGGCGGCTCCGGCGTAATGCTAACCATAATGCCATCCTGCAGTTGATGCTAATATCGTGGAGTTTTAATTTCTATGAATTCTACTACTATTCATTTTTTTTACTTGGGTAAATTAGTACAAACATTTCTCTGACAAGCACATTCGCTACATTGAATAACATGGGAAAACAAACCCTAATCTCAGTTTAAAAGCTAGTTCCACCGTGGACTGATCCTTAAGACACGGTTCTCATTTGAACACCGAGGTCAAGCATCACTGTCTGTGGTCAGTGTGCGGGTAGGTGACCACTTGGATTAGTCTGCGTAGGGATCGAGAATGTGCAGTATTGGTCCTCGTTAAACTGTTCTACCGCAAAAGTGATCGACTTCGCGCTCAGGCCATTGGGCTACCAAAGTGGGATTGCCATCCCCTCGGCAGAGGATAAAAATTGTGATGGCATGTCGGGATGTTTCCCAGACCGTCTCGAATTGCCCATTGTGCAGCTCTAGTGCGACGTAAATAAAATACAACGGTTTAAAAAATAGATGATTTTAAAAAAAAGTTTACAAAAATTCAAATAATTGCTATTTGTATGTGGTATTTCTTGGAAAAAATAATATCTAGGATTTCTTATATTGCTTTAAATATAAGTTTACTTACCTACAGTTAAGAGCAGACAAACAAGAAGATTCGGGATCGAAAAGTTCTTTCTGGTCATTGGCAGGTAAAGTTAGCCGAGACTCTTCCTCTTGATTTTCGCAGAAGCGTTCTTCTGAGCTGAAAGGGAGGTTTCCTCCTTGGCAGGCAGTCCCACTAAGAGGACTTTTGAGTCTTGGGTTTCCTAAATCTGCTCCTGTTGAGTTTTTATTAGTGCTCTGAGACTTCGTTGCCTGTCTTCCCATTGTTCTTCCCGAGATACTTGTTTCACTTAAATAATTTTGGAGACGACTGTTTCCATCACTTAGTATAGACTTGAATCCGACATTTTCTTCACAGAAACATAATTCCTCAATATTAAATGCTCTTGAATTTCTACCAGTTTCATAATGCCTCTCTAAAGTATTCAAATCTTCACCTATGAATTCGAAACAATCATTGAATTCCTTGCTAAAAGCATTATGATCATTGATTTTGGTTGAAGTTTGTAGTCTGTTTTGTATCGTTTTATTTTCACGATCAGAAATATCCAAAGAAGTCACGAGATTTAAGGGATCTTGCTCTCTCATGGTGGGAAATGCTTCACCGTAAATTCCAGTATTATCGTAAGTATCTTCCCATTGGGAAAATAATTCAGTATCCCGATATTTTTCTTCTTTTTGTTCATCAGTTAGATTTACTGCTTCAAAATCTTTATAGAACACTGAACTTACATTTACAAGATTTTGGTTACAGCAAATATCTGATGTATTGAAATGCTCATAATAGCTGTCTAAATTAGCCTGCTCTTCAGACATTTTAATATTCAAATACTCTTGCAAACGATTTTCATAGTCATTAAACTGAGAATCCTCGATTTCACTATCTTCATAGTTATCTGTGGAATTATGTTGATTTTTAGACTCAGTTTCTAAAGTGATTTCTTCACAGTCAGGTACATTTTTATTCCAAACTGACAAAAACTCTTTGGAAAAAAAATTTTCCTTATCAAAGTTCGTAACTGAACCTTCCAATTCATCGTCTTCTAAATTATTTTCAAATGAATTTCTTGTTTCTCTTCCCATACCTTGAAAATTATCAGTGTTTTGTAAAAGGCAAGCATCTTTTACAAAACGTTGACTTTTTTGGGTTGAACTATTCAATGAAGATTTAGGAGGAAATTTATTAACAATAGAATCTGATAGAGGCGTATAATCTAAAATTTTGTGAACATTGCTGTGTTTTTGATATGTAAAAGAAGTTTTCGTTGCTAAACAGTTTTCTTCCTGATTAAAAGTTTTACTATGATTCAGCACCGTTTGTTTTTCATTCAAAATGTAATCATTTTCAAGCTGGTGAAGAAGCGAAAAATCCGCTTCCACTAATTCAGTACTTGGTTTAAAACAATCTTTTTGATTCGCATCAGGAATTAAACTATTTTCGACTGATAAGTTTGGAATATTCTCTGTACTATCTTGCAACTTCTCAGTAACTTCAACTTCTCCTTCGTTGTTCAAATCTGACATAAAATTTTGCAATTCTGAACTCTGTTTGTGTTCAGTTATGCCTTCTTCTAAACCTGAGGAAAACTTCTCAGTTATGGTTGAGGAATTTAAATTTTCAGTTTCTAACTTGTTAACGTTTTCATTAGATTTCACACACAAACTTGCTGAGTTATCAAGCAAGGGCAGTTGCTCGCTTAATGAAACTTCCGCGATCTTTGCTTTAGCTTCTATACTATCGGAACTTTTATAGCTCATCCCAGAAATAATGTAATTTTCATCAGTGAAGCTACCGTAATCATCTTCTATTAAATAATTTGAATCTTTCATTTTATCTTCTTTAAACATTAACTTCCCGTCTTTCTTCTTTCCAGACAGCTTTATTTCACTTTCAGTTTTATCATAAGTGCATTTATTTAAACTCAAGTCAGGTAAGTCTGTTGCTGCATCGGTCCCTTTATCCTCTTTAATTGAAGCAACTTTCTTGTCAATGCCATATTGTACTTTATAAACATTTTTCCATTCAACAACGTTCGAATTGTTTTCTTTTATTTGAACATTTAATTTTTGTAGTTTTATGTAGTCTTCTAAGCTAACTTTCCCAATTGTGTCTTGAACAGGGTTAGAGTTTATTATATTGCTTTTGTTTGTTTCTAAAGGTTGCCCAGTTGTGGTTGAATCTTTGGACATTGAATGTGATGATGCATATTCTATCGAATTGTTCTTGTCCAGCGATTCTGTGCTTATGCCTATTTCCGGTGTAACAGATTCGTTTTTGTTATTAAATGAGCATAACATTTTGTGCGATTTGGACTTATTGTCAAATGTTGATTCGTCAACACTATCAAAGGCCAGGGATTTGGTTATATTTTTCTTCTCTTGATAATATGTCTGTTTACGCTCTTCAGTGTATATGTTGCTTTTGGATTCATTGAAACTGTCTATGTCGAAAGTATTTTGTCGAAAATTGTCATGCTCATAAGAAGTAATGTCATTCACTGATAAATCACAATTGTCATTTGAAATTTTTTGAACAAGCTTAACAAAAGTATCATTTCGAATATTTTGGCCAACCTCACTGAATATTTCAAATGGAATATTTTGGTCAAATTCACTGCCTGTGTCAGTCGATACATTTTCATCAAACTCGCTGGATGTATCAATTGAAGTGCTTTGCTCAAACTCACTGGACGTATCAAATTCCAAAGATGCATCAATTGATATATGAGAGTCCAATTCTTTGGATTTAGCTTTTAATATAGTTGCAATTTTATTTTCGAATATTTCTCCTTTATGTTCTGGTGTTAAAATCTTTACAACAGCAGTGGAAGAATTTTCTTCAATAGCATTTTCAGGGTTTTGAGGTGAATCTGGTGAATTCTCCTGAATTGATGGTTTAAATTCTCTTATAGTTTTTATTTCTGTATTTAATGAATTTGAATCATTCAAGGTTGCTTGAATTCTGTTATTAACTTCTGTAGTTGATGATTTTGTTGTTTGCTCTGCAATTGATGCTGTCAATTCTTTTATAGTTTTTATTTCTGTACTTAATGAATTTGAATCATTCAAGGCTTCTTGAGTTCTGTTATTAACTTCTGTAGTTGATGACTCTGTTGTTTGCTCTGTAATTGATGTTTTCAATTCTTTTATAGCTTTTATTTCTGTATTTAATGAATTTGAATCATTCAAGACTTCTTGAGTTCTGTTATTAACTTCTGTAGTTGATGATTTTGTTGTTTGCTCTGTAATTGATGCTTTCAATTCTTTTATAGTTTTTATTTCCGTATTTAATGAATTTGAACCATTCAAGGCTTCTTGAGTTCTGATGTAAGTTCCTGAAATTGACGGTTCTGTTGATTGTTCTATAATTAATGGTTTAAATTCTCTTATATTTAACAGTTTTGAATAATTTGAAGTTGGAGTTCTGTTGCTAGTTTCGGTTGAATCAATCAATTTCACATCTGATCTATTTTGGATAGTTTCATTGTTAATTTTGTTATTTTCTGTCTCGGTATCAGAATGCAAAAGCTGAATGTGGGTTGCTTTATGAAATTCAGGTGGCGTTTCTAATAAAGGTATATCCTCAGTTTCGTTCGATTCTTGTTTCGGAGAATTCTTAAGCTGAGCCGAAGTAACCAAACAAGATTTTCTATTTCTAAGAGCTAACACAGCTGTAAATAGCAGAAAATTATCAAAATATAAAAACTTGTATGTTCATATAGTTAGAAATAGTAACAAAAACTTGTACATTTGAAAACTTGTGTTAAAAGTATAATTTTTTTTTTTTTTTTTTTGATTTCACAAACAAAAATTTAATATATAAATAATTATTTAAAAGTCATCCTTTGAAGCAGAAATTTTTTTAAAACATAATATTCATGCTTTTTCTTTGTTCTGTATTAATTTAAGTCAAAATAAGTGAAAATATTATATGTAGCAATATAATAATTTATGATTATGAAATACAACATGAAAAATCGGTGCCTTTTTCTGCGTTAAAGATAAAATCTTCCAATCAATAATTTTTCAATTTTTAACTTACTTACAGTTATTTTCAGATCTAAGAAAACAGTTATTCATCATTTAAATTTATTTAATTAACAAAATCAGATATTCATTAATTTTTGAATGAAAAAGATTATTTCAAACTATTTTTTTCTTATTTTAGTACAAATATAATTCCGAACATCTAACCTAATAAATTTTTTTTAGTAACTATTAGGCTGTTTTCTATAATTGAAAATCACCAAAATTTATTTTTTCGTTATATATATATAT
>NC_092212.1:68710874-68748204 GCF_043381705.1 Parasteatoda tepidariorum | reverse complement strand
TTAATGAATTTGAATCATTCAAGGCTTCTTGAGTTCTGTTATTAACTTCTGTAGTTGATGATTTTGTTGTTTGCTCTGTAATTGATGCTTTCGATTCTTTTATAGTTTTTATTTCCGTATTTAATGAATTTGAATCATTCAAGGCTTCTTGAGTTCTGTTATTAACTTCTGTAGTTGATGATTTTGTTGTTTGCTCTGTAATTGATGCTTTCGATTCTTTTATAGTTTTTATTTCCGTATTTAATGAATTTGAATCATTCAAGGCTTCTTGAGTTCTGTTATTAACTTCTGTAGTTGATGATTTTGTTGTTTCCTCTGTAATTAATGCTTTCGATTCTTTTATAGCTTTTATTTCTGTATTTAATGAATTTGAATCATTCAAGACTTCTTGGGCTCCTGTAATTGACGGTTCTGTTGTTTGTTCTATAATTAATGGTTTAAATTCTCTGTTGTTAGTTTCGGTTGAATCTATCAATTTCACATCTCGTCTATTTTGAATAGTTTCATTGTTAGTTTCTTTATTTTCTGTCTCGGTATCAGAATGCAAAAGCTGAATGTGGGTTGCTTTATGAAATTCAGGTGGCGTTTCTAATAAAGGTATATCCTCAGTTTCGTTCGATTCTTGTTTCGGAGAATTCTTAAACTGAGCCGAAGTAACCAAACAAGCTTTTCTATTTCTAAGAGCTAAAACAGCTGTAAATAGCAGAAAATTATCAAAATATAAAAACTTGTATGTTCATTTAGTTAGAAATAGCAACAAAAACTTGTACATTTGAAAATTTCTGTTTAAAGTATAATTTTTTTTTTGATTTCACAAAAAAATTTTGATCTATAAACAATTATTTAAAAGTCATCCTTTGACGCAGAATTTTTTTAAAAAATAATATTCATAATTTTTCTTTGTTTTGTATTAATTTAAGTCAAAATAAGTTAAAAATATTATATGTAGCATTTTAATAATATATGATTATGAAATACAGCATGAAAAATCGGTGTCTTTTTCTGCGTTAAAGATAAAATCTTCCTAACACGACTCATTTCAAATCAAAAAACAAATCTTTTTTTATTTAATGGATACTACTATAAGCCTAACTGCAGCTAAATCACAATTTTTAACCAACTAATACAGGGGGAAATGAAATTGTATGATGATGTAAATCTTTATTTTAAAAAAAAAACTGTATGCATGCTTATAATTTAACTTTTTTCTTTTTTACTCTCAGAAATAAAGCAAGCACAAAATAATTAAAAAATGAAAAGAAACACATCTAACTGTAAATTGTTATGTCAATCGTATCGATATTATTTTAATTTTAACATGCCTACCCTATTTTTTGAACCTGAAAAAAAAATAATTTTAATGAAAATAATCTACCAAATCTTCTTAATTCTTTCAAAACTCTTTTAGTTTCATATTACTTGTTTTCCGTGGTCTCAAACATATATTTTCTACGCATCGTATAATTTTATTCAGTGGTTTCCTAAAAGTAAGACTACAAATTATAGTACTCCACAAATTTGTTATAAAGAGTATTTTTTTAGCCGACAAAATATACCCTATCCATATTTGGGAACCGTGATGGCTCAGGGGATAGAGCGTGCTCCTTCCAACAAGGTAAACCGCGTTCGAATCCCGGCGATGGCTGGTCAATACGAATTCCGCACCCCGCTTGCACCGACCACAGTGCGGCGCAAAATATCCTCAGTGGTAGACGGATCATGGGTTAGAGTACCCTTGCCGTCAGGCGAACCGTGGAAGGTTTTCCTCTCCATTTAACGCAGATGTGGGTTTCCATCAAATCCTCCACGAAGGCAAATTTCTCTCAATGCTTGATCCAGGAGTTGCCTTGTCTTCTGGATCGGTTTCTAAGTTACAAGGCTACGGAGTTGAACATTAGTAGTCGTAAACCCTCGGCTGCTTAGCAACGGTTACAAATAAATACAATCGGACCCCGATTTAACGAATTCATAGAGACCGAAAATATTATTCGCTAAATCAAGCATAATTCGTGATATCGGGGGTAAAAAATATAATAAAGATAACCTTATGAAATATTTAAACCTCTCTAATAAGCAAATACACAAAATAAATAGAAATCTTACATTTTTTATTCAGGTACTTAAAATACAGCGAATGATTACGCGCTGATTAATTTGAAATTTTAAAGCATTTCCTGAGTAAGGTTTGCTTATTTCCTTGATTTCTTACTTTAAAAAGTTTCTTCATTTACATCTTGCTGCATTAGGTAAGTTTTCACTGTTTCCAAATCTTGCAAAGCATCAGAAAAGGTAACAGTTTTCACTGAAGATTCATTATCGTCCATTTGTCAGTCGCTATTCATTGTTTCCTATAAATCTAGTTCATTAACTTCATAAAATTCGTTAAATCGCGAAATTCGGTAAATAGGGGTTCGTTAAAACGGGGTTCGACTGTATCTTCGTTTAGGTATGTAAGGTGCTTGAAAGAACCTCAAAATGCGTAAACATTTTACCATCTACACTTCTCTGAATTTTTTCCTGCTCCATTTCCTTCCATCGAATTCTCTCCAATCTTTCTGCTTCGATCCCGCCTTTCGACCTGTTAAAAATGAGCAAATACTGTTTAATACTTGACAATGATCGACTTCGATAAGTGAGGGAGAGTGGGGTCAATTGTAACAGGGTACGATTGTAACAGAGCAAAAATTTCAAGTGTCGGGTTCTAGATTTGGTTCTTAGGTGGCGCACAAGGTGTATTTAATAAATCTACATGTACACCCCTGCTGGCAACCATTTTTATGTACTTTTGAAAGAGTTACATCACAAAAGATATTTTCACGCTACGTAAGTACTTTTTTTGGTATTAGAATATTATATTGTAACAAAGTAATTTTGTTTAAACAAATAAAAATTATTAACCGAATATGTAAGTGGACACCTTAATTAACATTTAAAAAAAAAAAGATTAGTTTTGTTAATTAACTAGCATTGTTTTTAACAAATGAAGCTGAAATGGCGTCTTGGGGACAATTGTAACAATAAGTAAAGGGACGATTGTAACAGCTGAAAATAAATAATCTTATGTTTACAAACCATTACTTAACTCTTTAAGAACCACCAATAGTTTCCTATATCATTTATATTATGTTGCATGTGCATTATTTTATTTGTCACCTTTCACAGCATAAATTAAAATTTTTAACCCCTTAAAGTTAAAAGTTTAACCCTTTAGGTCTCTGCTCATTATTATTTTTACTCCTAAAATATCACTACTATTTTGATCAATAAAAAAATATATCACAACTATGATAATATGTATAATTAACTATGTTTTAGTTGAATTTATGAACTGTTACAATTGACCCCGTAAGTGGGGACAATTGTAACAAGTGCACGACTGTCAAAAATTGTTAATAACTAATATAATAACATTTAAAATAAGGTATTTATTTTTTTTTCTTGTAGAGGATAGTCTACTTTACTCGTCTGTCGTACTTTCCTGATAACCACATGGATTTTTTGTTAGTTAAAAATAGTTAAGTAAAAAATGTTACAATTGACCCCACTCTCCCCTACAGAATTAGAGAGAATTGCATACCAGGCTGTAACACAAGCTCTCTCCACATCAGTGACTGGCCTGTCATCTAAATAGCACAGATTTTTCTGTTTTGTTTAAAAATAGTACAGAATTAATATTAATATTTTTTAGAAGATGGATGACGAATTAGAAATGAGAGAAATGAAAAAATATACATACTATTCCGACGATAAAATTTTTCCTATAGTTCTTCATGTGCTTCAGAAATGGATTGCCAATCATATTCAAAACTCTCTAATAACATAAAATGAGATATAGGGTAAACTAACCAGTGAAGGAACACTTAAGCTTCGCTTGCCTTAATTTTAGTTAAATGACAGTGTCAACATATTTCTTACTAATTGCAAATTATGTAAATAAATTGTAGAGAGCTTATACAATAGTCTTTTAAAGTTTTGGAGGTTCAAATAACAAGTAGTAAGAAGACCAAGTGAAGGAACAGCTCTTACCAGTGAATGAACACCCAGTAAAGGAACACTTAATTTTGGTTATTTTTTAATGCTCTTTATGAATTTATAAGCCATACAAATATTTAAAAACAAGCCTATTCTTCAAAATATTACATATAAATACTTGAAAAATGTTAATTTTTTTTTGTAATCATGAATTGAAAATTAAAGTGTCAACATATTAGCACATACTGTTCATTCACTGGGAAATCTATGCCCAGTAATGGAACATGTCTGTTCCCTCACTGGTTAGAAGTTGTTTTTCGTATTTTTAACATACTTTTGATGCGGAACATCACTAAAGATACCAGAAAATTAAAGTTTATCTTTTATTTTCATTAACTTAGAAAAAAAAACCAGTAAAGGAACACTTGTTCCTTTACTGGTTTTTCATCGTTTGGTGATCCAGTGAATAAACACCCCCTTATCTCAGTACTTTATTATGCTATGATGCTTTAAAAAAAGATAAAACGTAACTTCAATTTCTATATTTTGAATTCTCTTTTTCACAGTGAGAAAAATAAAACTATTACAAGCAATTAATTCCACTTCAAACATTGTAAATACAAACACTCACCTTATAATTTTTTCAAAGAAACAAGGTGTTGCAGAGATAATAACAAATTCAAAAAATTTTCCAGAGAAGTCTATTTGACCAGGTAATCCAAAACATTGCTAGATGACTTCCTATTGTCTGGCAGTAAGCTATTGTTACCAATCAATCTAAAGAAAAACTTTCAAATTCTTATTTTTAATCAATATATATGAAATGTTCCTTCACTGGTTGGTTGGTTTACCCTAATAAGCCTCAACTCGAATACTCATCGATAATAAGTTTTATTTATTATTAAATACCAACTTGATTGTCTTAACAAGCATAAGTCTAAGAAGCATGTAATGGTTAAAAAAGTTGATACATTTTTTTCAATTCCTGGTAGAAGTTCACATTCTCCCTATATCTTGTTCAAATTTTCAATCGTTAATAAAATACTTTTTATTCATCCACTCAAGTTTTTTTTTTTTAAAAACTTGTAGTGGATGACATTTGATGTTAATACAGTTTTTTCACATGTTAATTCATTCCTTAAATTTAATTAATTAATTTTAGTTTTATATGGGAGAAATTTTTTTAATTATTTAATAAAAAGTAACTAAAATTTTTTCTTTGTTGATCTAACAAGGGAAACTAGGGAAGTGTGACTCGCCAATTTTGAAATAAACTAGTGGGATGTATGCCTTAGGAGGAATAATTTTAGAGGGTAACATTTGTTTCGGCCCATAGAAGGATCTGTGAGAGATAAAAATAATTCAATATACAGAAAAATCGGTATTTTATTACTTCAATGCAGTCTATTAATTATTGTAATTGTCTCATTCTCCAATTAATTTTGTGGTACTTTCATGTACTATATAATGCATATTTATTGTCAAAATTGATTTCGAAAATTTTATATATGTGTAGTTTTTTAGAAAAGTCTGTTAGGTTAATTTAAAAAAAAAAAATTAATATCAAGCTTTTTAATTTTTTTTTCCAAAAAATATTCCAATTTAATTGGAGTCTGTAATTGCAAATCAATTAATTAAGTAATAATTAATTTAAAATTAATTAATTAGTTAACAATTCATTAATTTGCTAATTAATTTATTACTTAGCAAATTAATTAATTAATCGATTAATTACAAATTAATTGGAGTATGAGACAATTACAACAAATAACAGTCTGCATTGAAGTAATAAAATACTGATTTTTCTATATATTGAATTATTTTTTATCTCTCACAGGACCTTCTATGGGCCGAAACGAATGTTGCCCCCTAAAATTATTCCTCATAAGGCATACATCCCACTAGTTTATTTCAAAATTGGCGAGTCACACTTTCCTAGTTTCCCTTGTAAGTAGAAATTGACTTTAAATTTTTTTACATTGCTTGTTTTGTTCAAAATCCTATAGTTTGTCTATAGAAAGAACTCCCCTCCCTACAATATCGTAAGTCGTCTGCTGTTATGGAAACAAGAAAGAGGGTAGTTTCTCTCTACTCTGATTCCCTTTCTCTCACCAACCTAAGTTAAAACATGTTTTAAATATTAACCTAACACCACTACTTGATACAGTTATAACTCGTCACCATAGTCAACGCCACTGCTCCAAACGAATGGAGAGGGGAGTTCTTTCCATAGACAGTATAAATAATTTTTAACCAATAAGAAGCGATTCAAGGAGTCAAAATTTACACCCTTCTTCGATTTTTTTTACAAAAACTTCAATTATATGCAAGTACTTACCAACGAGTGCATTGCAGCAAAGATATCCAAAACGGACGAATCTTCGATTAAATTATGTGACAAATCAACTGCCGAAAGTGATAAACATTTCGCTAAGTGTTCAATATCAAGGCTGGTCCGAAGCTTGTTGTTATTGATCTGAAGATTTTTCAAGTGTGGTAAACAACCTGTAGTTTATAATATGAATTGTATTACCGAAAAGAGAAAGTGTTAAAGACAGATAAAATTTAAAAAAGTTCCTGAAAATTAAAATAGGGTGTTTTTGTAGTAAACTATTTTTCACCTGCCTTACAGGAAACGTGAAACAACGAGACTTAAAAATTGGGTTGGGTCTAATTGATGCGCAATCTTTAGGTCCCTATAACTTGTGCAATGCGGAAAACCGCATAATTTACAATTGGCTTGGGTCTACTACTCGATATTGATGCTTGATCCTCAGGACCCTATATTTTGTGCAATGCGGAAAACCGCATAATTTACAATTGGCTTGGGTCTAAAACTCGATATTGATGCTCAATCCTTAGTGTTTCATAAATTGTGCAATGTGGATATTCTACAATTGTCGAATAATCGTCGAATATTCACATAATTTTTATTTCTCTTCAAAATCTTTTCATTTACCCGATGAACTTTTTTTTTCAAACCTAAGAATGTTTTTTTATTCCTGACTATCCAATTCAGTAGACTGAAAGATCCTGTTATGACAAAAATTTTACGAAAAAAATAGTGAAAGTTTTGAATTTCACATCACCTTAATAAACTTTTAAAATCTTTAAGATGTTGAATATGAATGTAAGTTAATATATACTGTTCTAATTTTTTATATTACATTTTATAACAGTCGTTGAATGGCCGACCCAATTTTTGGGTTTACGACTACTAATGTTCAACTCCGTAGCCTTGTAATTTTGAACCCAATCCAGAAGACAAGGAAATCTTGGATCAAGTATTGGGAGAAATTTATCCTTCGTGGAGGACTTTTGATGGAACTAACCTACATTTGCATTACACGGAGAGGAAAACCACGAATACCTCCTACGCTTAGCCTGACGTCAAGGGGACTCTAACCCATGATCCGTCTACCACTGAGGATATTTTGCATCAGCACTGTGGTCGGTGCAAGCTGGATGCGGAATTCGTGTCGTACAGACATCGCTGGGATTCGAACCCGGTTCACCTCATTGGAAGGCGAACGCTCTATCCCTTGAGCCATCACGGCTCGTAATGTATTAATTTTATTTTATAACCGTCGTTGAACAGCCGACCCAATTTTTGGGTTTACGACTACTAATGTTCAACTCCGTAGCCCTGTAATTTTGAAACAATCCAGAAGACATGGAAACTCCTGAATCAGTACCCCCAGAGTTATCATTTGTTATGGGAACATGGAGGACTTCGTGACTCGACAGATTAAACGTCCATCAGTCACCATTTTCTACACTGTGAGTGTTTGGTCGGCGGGGATCAAACCCACGACCACTTGGACATGGGCCCAGTGCCCTAACAACCAGGCTATCCTGGCCTTTTAATAATTACTTGCAGAAAAAAGAAGAATAAAAACGTTCGAAATTTGCAGTCCTGCATTCAGATTAGGGGGAAATCGAAGTGAATTAAAACGCCAATAATTTCAGACTACAATGAACAATTATATCAATACTACACTTACTAAGATTTTTGATTTCTGAAATGTTGTTTTTATTTAAGTTGACTGTATCAAGGTGGAGCATGTGGTCCAAATTCTCGATGTCCGTCACCAGATTCTCTTGCAGGTAAAGACAACGCAACTCAACTTGCTGATCTAAGTTTTCTATTTTTCGTATCCCATTGTTCTCAAGCCACAGGCTCCTCAATCCAGTATATTCTTCCAAATTTTCAATTTTAGTCAAACCTTAAAAAAGAATTATAAATAGTACTAAATATGCACACGATCAGAAGTCATAGTTTGAGAAGAAATTCAGCTCTAAAGCACCCTCGACAACTGTATGTTAGAGTATTTAACTTGTATTTAAGGAGTTGCTCGTATATAACGAGGGACTCGTTAAATACGGCTCGTTAAATGCTTATGAGGGACTCATTGAATCTGGTTGCTCGCTATTTACTACAAAAATTAAGCATATAAAATAACTTTTGAGCATTGCTTCATTTTGCATAGTTTTATGTTAGAAAAACGAATGGGGCCAGCTTGGCTCCTCTTGTTTTTTGTTGCTCTTTAGTTCAAAAAATAACTTACTGAAAGTGTTGTGTATTTTTGAAATTTCTTAATTTGATCTACACTGCCGTAAGAAAGTTAGAAAATCTGCTGACTTGGACGATTATCTATAGAACTACTGGACGAATTTTAATGATAAAATACAATTCTGGTGTTCTTGAAGATTGAAATTGAAAATTCGAAAATTCTTATTTATTTATTTTCGGGTATTTATTTACTTTTATTTTATTCACAAATTAAATTTTTATTGCATTCACAAATTACATTTTTATTTTAATGATTACCTTTTATTTACTAATACGATTATAACTTTTTTTACGATTTAGAACTTTTTTTTTCAAAAAATTTTTCGAAATTAATTCGAAATTAGTTAAATATTTTCGAAAATTTCAGAAGGCATCATTTTCTATTTTTAGGTCATTTTTGAAGGGTTTTAGCCGTCATTTTTGCATTTATTAAGAATTTTTAGGTAATCAACATTCTAGCCTTGCTGATATCAATTTTTTATAATTTATTTGAGGACAGCGAAACTGCAATCATTGTTCTGCGGACATAAGATAAAATAAAAGGTCAGCAATGTTTGTTTCACCCCCTCTGCCCCTTTTTAAAAAAGTTCAGAGTGACCCATGCGTACAAGTCTTATCGGTTGTTTTGTTGAGAAATACGGATCTAGGGCAATTAGAAAAAAATTTAAAATAAAAATAAAAAATGAGAAAATAAATAAATAAATGCTAATTTTTCCTTTAACTCAGAAATTTCAAATTTATTTTGAAGAAAAATAATGCAATTTTAAGAATTGATTTCATAAGAATAAAAATACGGAAAAAAAATTTCACGATATTCTCTTTTAAAAATAATATTTTTTTGGAATACTATTTTAAATTATAATTTTTCACTAGAAAGAAGAAAAAAAATTCTGAAGAGTTTAATTTGCGAGAAACCTTAAATCAATACTTTAAAAATCTGGATAGGACATTTCTTTTGGGTTCCTTGGGGTACTCATCCACTTTTCCTTCGAGGTTAATATCTTCCTTACCTGTACATGATTCTTTATCGCCTTACGAGATCATCGCCAACAAAACCAATTATTTTCATTTTTTGAAATGCCGGATGCTATATAGGCAAAGTATGAAATAATCGTCCTGATGAGGTTATTATGTAAATGATGTGAATGTTACTGTGAATGACCGAAATCGGTGGTTGTTGACTTTCACCGGTGAATGTTGACAATCAAATTAGTCGCTTTGGCGAACGTCCGAAATATTTATTACATCGGGTTTGATATTAATTTATTCGTGGATATAATTACATTTATTTGATATTTTAATACTTACTGACGATAGATTAGAACAAACATCAGTGTAGGGTATACCGGGCAGTGGCACTTGACCTCAAAAAAATCATCAGTGTAGGGTATACCGGGCAAATGTATACCGGGCAGTGGCACTTGACCTTAAAAAACATTAGTGTAGGGTATACCGGGCAAATGTATACCGGGCAGTGGCACTGAACCCTAAAAAACATCAGTGTAGGATATACCGGGCAATGGCACTTAACCAGACCTAGTATGACTAGACCTTTGGTAAATGTCCGAATTATATACTAGGTCTAGTGCCACTTTTGCTATAGCTTAAATATTTAAAAATAACTTAAACAAAGCGTTTGAATCTATTTTAAACTGATAACGAAATTATTGCTTTAAAATTAAAAAAATAATAATAAAAACTGCCCCAGATAAGAGTAATTGAAGTAGTTGCTTTATACAGCGCATGTGCGGAAAAAAATTAAAAAAAAAATTATCCAGGTGCATCTAAAAGTGGATGAATATCCCAAGACACCTTTCTTTTGAACATTCGAACGCTCGACCTTTACCTACTTAATTTTTGAAATTAATGAAGTTTTTCCATTCACAAAGTTATAAGAAAGGTTTTTTTTAGTGCAAATAAATACCACTTAATGATATGTTGATATTTATTTAATATATTTTCTCTCTCTACCATATAACAATAATGGAAACTTCAATTTACCTTTGAAATGTAAATAGAGTGTATCATTTAAATGAGGTGTGGAGTATAAACTGTTGTCCTTGCAGACTTTCTGCAAAAACTTCTTTGTTATTCTAGATAAATAAAATAAACATTTCAATAAATGTCTAAGTAATATATCTATAAACAATTTTTTTCATATAATTATCATTCTCAATGTATAATTAATATAAAACTTTGTTAAAAATGAAGCAAAAGAAAGTAAGCATATTAGATATCGCAAATCAGTATTTCTGCGTAACGAAGCGAATAAAACTTTATCAAAATCTGATGGATCGTTATCAAGGAAGGCGAGATTAAAACCATAAAACCAGTTTGATTACCTGGAGGCAATTGAAATTAGGTTAAATATAGTAATTAGAAATGCTTTGCAGTTTCTGTCGGTACTCTAACCAGTTTTTAGTTCGCCTGCTTCAATAATGAGCCGTCATAATTTGGTTACGCTAGGATTTTTTTAATTAAGTGTATCGCGACCATCATTATGTTATTTCTTGAAAAGGACTCTAAAAAATATATTAAAGGTGGAGATTATGGAACACTCAATACCTTGGATTCGTTGTATAAAAAATGAAACTAAATATCATAAAATTTTTAAAAAAATATATGAATCTGTGCTTAAAAAAAAAAGCTCTGTGCAAGAAAAAAAAATCACTTTTGTTGATGATTGGATTCTTAATGATCAAACAAAGTACAATCTTGTTGGTTAGAAGGGCAGACAGTCCCTGGCCAAATTATTAGACACACTATAATATTCTATGTAGAATATTAATTATCAGGTGATACTGTACAGCTTTATTGTTTTTAGGCGGCCAAAACCCGTTTGCACTTGCTTTCGTTCGTGTATCAATTAGTTAACATTGTAATGCAATACGTTAAAAATAAATACAAATAGGAAGTATATCCCCTGAATAAAAACCTGTTGCATATACATTTAAATATAAAAGTATTGCATATAAACTCGTTCAAAACATGTAATTATTAAAAAAAAACTACAGTGTATGTAATAATTTGGTCTGAATATTTTAATATACTTATATAGTACCTAATATAATAAATATTCTATATTTATATAATATATCGTCTAACTCAGTGTTCCCCAACCCCCGGTCCGTGGATGAAATGGTACAGGTCCGCCCGTTTCATTGAAACTGAATTTATACTCCAAATTAAAAATATCTGTGTTCCATTAAAATTTTATTTATTTTAAAAAAAAGGGACCCCGCCCGAAGGTAGAGACGTAAATTTTTGTAATGTATCATTGTCTCCGATTACCCCCAGATAGAACCGTCTCATTGGTTTAACGTTCTAGTAAGTTAAAATGCTAAAATTTATTTTTTGGTGTAACTGTATTTTGTTTTGAAGACATGTTTAAATACAATTAAATTAAAATTAATATGATGTAAATTAATATTAATATGATGTAAATTAATATTAATATATGTAATTAAATTATTATATATTGAAATTAATATATGTAATTAAAAATGATCTAAAATATAAACAATCAACGCCCCCCCCACCCCTGCGGACCGGGGTAAAATTATCAAACGTTGACAGGTCCGCGGTGATAAAAAGGTTGGGGAACACTGGTCTAACTTATCCAATCAATGAATGTAATTATATATCGTCTAATTTAACCAATTGATACTCTAACGTAAACAAGTACAAACCGCGTAAAAACAATAAAGCTGTATAGTATCACCTGATAATTAAGATTTTACATAGAATCTTATAGTGCGTCTAATAATTTGACCAGAGACTGTAAATATGTTAAATTGTTAGCATTAATTAAGCTAAGGAATAAGATAAAAAAATTTGCCATCCCTCGTTTCATTTGAGGGATTAGGAAATATTTTGTTAAAAAAAAAAAGACTGTTTTTTTGTATCGCACTACACACTACACTACTTCTTTTAAAACGAAGCGCACTACACTACGAACTACGAAAAAAGGTAGCGACTATAGCAGTTCGCTACCTTCGACCACTGTGTTGTGCACGAACATAAGAATTTGGACTTTATTTGTTAAAAAAGAGATAGAAGTCTTTTAAAAAAATGAAAAAAGTCACTAAAAAAAGCGATCAATTTTCACCTAAAAATACTGTCATCTTATAATAAAGATAGCCCAGAAAAATGTTACCTTGGATACTTTTCATCTTCGTCATCCCACCTTGAGGAAGGCATATTCACTCAAAGACTCTCTTTCTAAATAATAATAAAAAATTCAACAATAATTACAACTTAAGTAGTAGCTAAAACAAGAGGAACATTTTAGAGCTATAACATTAATTGCTGCTGTTACAATTAAATCTTATTAAGGGTGATTGACAACTTCTAGCTGCAGAAGTCAACTTCACACTAATGCAATATAAACAGAGTGGAAAAACTATATTTAAAAAAATATAATTTCTAATAATATATAGTTATTGTTGTCGGCCATTAAGGCAGAGGGGATGTGATTGTTCTTGTTTTCCAGAGGCGTCATCTATGGCCAAGAATTCGACTTCTGGTACACCCATACATCATACCGGTTTATAGGGCGGAACCATTCATACATCCATTCATTCATTCGTAATTTTGACCTAGACCAGAGAAAAATCAATCTCCAATTCAGTACTCCCAAAGGTATTGATTTGTTATGGGAAATTGGAGGACTTTGCGACCTGACAGATTCAACATGCAGTCACAATTTACTACACGGGGAGTCTTCAGCCGGTGGGATTCGAACACCAGTTCTAACAAACGTGAGTCTAGCTTCCTGCCAACCTGGCTATCCCGGCCTTAATAATGTATAGTAACATTATATATAACAGAGGGCCGGGATAGCCTGGTCGGTAGGGCACTGGGCCCATGTCCAAGAGGTCGTAGGTTCGATCCTCGCCGGCCGAAGACTCCCCGTGTAGTGAATGGTGACTGATGCACGTTAAATCTGTCGAGTATCAAAGTCCTCCATCTTCCCGTAACATACCAATACCTCTGGGGGTACTGATCCAGGAGTTTCCTTGTCTTCTGGATTGGTTCAAAATTACAAGGCTACGGAATTGAACATTAGTTGTCGTAAACCCAATATTGGGTCGGCTGTTCAACGACGGTTATAAAATATATAACAGGGAGCCGCGATATCTCTGGGGATAGAGCTTTCGCCTTCCAATGAGACGAACCGGGTTCGAATTCCAGTCGATACGAATTCCGCATCCGGCTTGCACCGATCACAGTGCTGACGTGAAATATCCTCTGTGGTAGACGGATCATGGGTTAGAGTCCCCTTGCCGTCAGGCTAACCGTGGGAGGTTCTCGTGGTTTTTCTCTCCATGTAGCGTAGATGCGGATTAGCTCCATGAAAAAATCCTCCAAGAAGGCAAATTTCTCCCAATACTCGATCCAGGAGTTCCCTTGTCTTCTAGATTGGGTTCATAATTACGAGGCTACGGAGTTGAACATTAGTAGTCGTAAACCCAGGAAATTGGGTCGGCTGTTCAACGACGGTTATAAAATAAAATAAAATACATAACAGAAATAGGGAAGATTTCCAAATCAGTACCTGTGTTTAAATAATCGTCAAAATTAGGAGACAACTGGTCAGTAACGCAAAAAAACTTTAAAAAGAAAAGAAAAGAAAAAGAAAGAAACATATTACAATATACTCTGTATATCTCTAAGTTGCAGGGACTCTAAAAAAATTTCCAGACATCGAGTTTTCGAGATAACAAGTGCAGAATTAAATATGTTCTAATAAGTAAGAAATATATTCTAAAAATATTCTAAATATTACTCTAAAAAGTTGAGTCATGGAAACATAAGAATAACTAGCATTAAATTTGTATGTAATGATAGTTGACTATAAGTCTAAATGCAACAATGATACTAATTTTTATTTTTAAAACTAAGGCAAAAATATTTATGCATTATTCAGAAAATAATTGGTTTACAATGAACTTACATTGTGATTTGTGAAAAAAATCATTTCCCATTTCGAAACAAATTCGACATGAGAAGGTTTTGAGAAAAAACTCTTCGACATAGGAATTAAAATGAACATTAGGTGGATATGTAATGCCAAGGGGAAATTTTTTTTTTTGACGTAACAAAGTTTCCGAGATATCGAAGTTCAAGATATCGAGAGTATACTCTCCTTAAAAGAACCAGCTCGAAGAATATAACTTGTAGCACCTTCCGGTTAAACCACAACACATTATTATTATTATTTAATTTTTGTAAATTAAAAAGCACTTTGGCGCTTTGGTGAAATTAATTGACGCCAAGACGGAAATGTCTTCCAGAAATAATGATCCAGAATTTTTCTTTCTGGATTGACTCCGTTAAACGCCACAACATTTCAAATCATGGGTTGCAAAAACTGTCTCAATTGATGTTGGTCGTCGGATTGATTTTCATATCATACCTATGTACGGGTTTCAAGACGTCACAAAATACTTTTCCTTCTTCAGCATTCATATTTATATTAAAATCACAGTCAAGCCAGTAATTATACGTTAATAATAAAAAGAATATAAAAATAACTTACATTATTACTATGTAAATACATTAAAAATGCCTGCTAGTGAAAAGAAAAAGAAAAACAGCAGCGGTCGCCATAACAACGCATGCAATGACGACGCATGCGCGCTGCTTACTATTACGCTTGAACACAGTTGAAAAGTGTGTGGACGCCATCACACCCAAAGCAAGACCCATTTTGCCAATGGATAAAAAAAAAAAAAAAAAACTAACAATGAGTTAAGCTGTTGTGAAGTTATAGAAATTGTAGCCGGAGTAAAGTTAGTTGATAAAACTAATAATGTGTAAAAATGTTCGAAGGGTGATGATCTCTATTAATAAATCAGTTATGAATTTATTTTAATATTTTATTAAATAAAAATAGAATCAAAATTTGAATGAGGTTAAACTATTTGCAAGTTATAATTGACACCAATGATGCCAAGATTAATTTTGATATTAGTACCTATTTTGGCAATTATACCTGTTTGGTAATAGAACCTAATATTTGGTAATAGTACCAATATCTGAAATTGAAAAAAACTAGGCTATGTACTAAAAATCAAAATTAGTCGTGAAGATGTACTTATTTATTATGGGGAGCCGTTAAAAGTTTTCATACTATTACTATTGTTGTAATACTATTATTGATACCCACGATACCCAATTTTGGTAATAAGCAATACTGGTCTCATGGCAATTGGTGCAGTTAAATGCTGTTGCATGAATGACTCGAGCGACAACAGAATACCAGATGATACTGAATACAGTTAATCATTATTTTGATGCGATCAACTACTAAATACCTGATTTAATTAATCCAATAACGTAAAGCCACAGAAAAGGACAACAAAAATTAATAAATATGCTAAACATTGTAATAAATTTATCTTAATTATTTGTTTCGGTATTTGTCTTTCAGTTTTGTGAACGATTTTGTGCATGATTCAGTTTTGTACAAAGAAAGGATATTCAGCTAGTATTTCGTATAATTTGCTTAAAAAGTAAACAAGAATTAGCTAAAGAAACTTGTGGAATTGATTATTATCATTATTATCTCAAATGTTAGCACTATCGCAGGCATTGGCTGATAAAAACGGTGACTATATTTTATTTATTTATTATTATTTTATTGACTTATTGTAATTATAATATATTATTATTTCATTTATTATTATTTTATATTTTTTAATTATTCAAGAAAATTTATTTGTATTTTCTATTAACCAGCCAGTTTTCTAGTTTTTCCAATTAGAAGAAGAAAACTCCAATATTACAAAACTAATTCAGATGAAATTTTAAAAAAAAATTTTTAATTTTTTTTTTTAAACTTTNGTTGGTGAGAGTTCGTTCATTATTTTTTTTTTATTATTTTTAAAAATATTACGAAAATATCCCCTGTTTAGATTTTATAGAATAATGCTCTGCCTTGATCATAAATTTTTTTTGATGAATTTATTGAAAGTTTTGTTTTTAATTATATTATCTTTGGGAGAATTTAATTGAATCGATTATATTTTTAAATATATTAATCATTTGACGCTTGTTTTAAGTTTTCAAATTTAGGAATGATTTAAATACTTAGAATAAAATAGAGTTATGGAGGCATTATTTATCTATAAATAGTGTGTCAATTTAAACAAAAGAAATGTGTATTTGAAAACCATATAATTATATCTTCTTAACTACTTTTACTATATTATTTACTTTTTATAGTGTATAATCAAAATATATTGAGGAACACTAAGTAAGTTTGAATTAAGTAAAATTTAAGTAGATTAATCTGTACTTAAACTAAAAAAATTTTGAAAATAACAATACAGAAAATCGATGTTTTCAAGGTATTCAGATATCTTTCTAAATTGTTTATTCATATTTTCTTTCGCATGCAATGTGTAAGATGGTGTTTCCGTAAGAATATTAATAAGATATTCCATAAGAATATTAATAAGATTAATGGGCATATTTTTACTTGATTTTTTTTTCTATTTAGTGACTCTTTTTAGAGATTTATTTTCATCAAATAAATAAAACTTGAAGGATTTTAAGTATACTAATCTCTTCTTTCATTTATTTATTTTCTTTTTGATTTTTTCTAATAGTTTGCTGTGATTTTATTACCTTGAATGTGTATGTTATGGTGCGTAGCGTTTTTAAAAAGTGCTTAAAGGTGCTTATTTTCGATTTCGTTATTTAAAAACCCTTTAAGGTGCATTTTTCATTGGGTGTGTTAAAAAAGTGCTTAATTTTCGCTTTTCAAAAATGAGAATTTTTTTTTTTTTCATTACCATGTCAATTTTCGCCATGTATTATACAAAAGCGTGCTTTTCACGTTGTTCTATTCAATGTATTCACAATTAATTTCGACGTACCATTGGTCCATAGTGTATGAAAGCGCCAATCATTTTCCATGTTTGATGAAATACTTGCGAGTCCGTATCTGCGTCTACTGAGCTGGGTTCGGTGAGATTGCCTTTTCCCTCTGATATCGAACTGAGAAATCTCTCGATCATTTTATAACAGCTTATATAATCAAGAAAAGATTTTTTTGTTAGAAACTAGTTATTTTTTCATGATCATCTAAAGTCTTTGAAAATTATTTTGCATTTTTTGAATGTATATAGTGCTTAAAAATATTTTTTTAGTGCTTAAAAAGTACTTAAAAGGTGCTTATTTTCTGTTGAAAGATTTGGCTATGCACCCTGTATGTGTACTGCTAGTATTTGGTACTACAGAATAGCCTCTTCAATTTGCTTCCTGTCAATATTATTTTCATATTGTGTCATTTTTTTATAGTAGTTCTGTTGTCTTATTGTTTAATTATATACTAAAGCAAAAGTTGCTTGTAGTTACAATCAGTATCACTAGAAACTATTCCAGAAAATTTCTGTATCTTGATCTGTCGTGCCAATAACAATCGCCAAGGTGAAAAATAGATTTTAAGCTTGCAATTTAAAAAAAAAAAAAAATCATGTACCTAGATGTTATGTAGGGTGGCTAAGGGTTATACCTTTTGAGTTGGTCCCTTTCTGTGATGTTTTTTTTCTTCCAGTTTCTCACGGGTCTCTGCCTGGTAGTTGCCAAGACCTTGCGATTATTCTGCCACAAATCACGATACGGAAATCACCCCCAACTTTTAAAATTTTTGTTGTGATTTAATAAATTTATATTTTATAAATTGAATTAATTTTTTAATAAAGAATAATGCTTTTTGTCAAAAGCCCTTTGTGTACCGGTTAATTCTCCTCAATTTTGTGACCAATTGCATGACCAAAAACCATCTTTACTTTCCAGATAAGCTGGTGCCCATCAATCTGAAGTTGGGTGGGTTTAATTAAAGCTATTGTAGCCCAATGGTTTTGTTAGTTAGGTATTCACATTTTCTTTTTTAAAATAAAGATACAAGTTAGTCTGAAGATTCCAAGGAAATCATGTTTATAAAATAAATGCCAGCAATGAAGGGCAATTGGTGCTCTTGCACAACCCAGCAAATGGTAATTCAATAAAAAGTTATGATTTGCTTTAATTATTATTAATTTTATTTTAAATAATTGTAAATAATGCTTGTCAAGTATCATATTCCAATTCAATCTACTCTATTTCATTAAATGGGCATAAAAGTTGCATTTTTCAACTTAATGCTATAATTAAAATTTTTTGTTAATCAGAAGATAAAGAAAATGTTTAATTCGAAAACTAGAATTCGAAATGTTTAATTCGAATAGTTAGCTCTTCATTTGTGTTTGTAGCATATTAAATTAACGTGTTTATAAAGAACAAGCAATAAACAATAAGAAAAAAAAGTGTATTTTTAAATATAAAGTAGTAAGGGTATTTTTTTTTTGTAAATAAGAAGTATTTAAGTAGGAGTAAGAGTATTTTAGAGTAGAAGTATTTTTTTTTGTGGTAAAATTTAAAAAAAATTTTTTTGGCAATATTTGTTGGTTTAGTTGGTTGAAAATAAATTGTTGAAATGGTTAGTAAAAATTTCTGATGTGTACATACTAGTAAAATTATTAAAAAAAAAAATACAACTTTTTTGAAATATTCCAATGAATATTTTCTTTTATTGCACACTCTAAAGCTTCTTTCATTTATCCACTTAAATATATATATATATTTTTTGAACTACGCTTAAAATTATACAATTCAAGAAAAACTCTTAAAATTTTTTTTTATGTTGTCTGTATTCGCTGTTTATCTAAGATTTTAAGGAAAAATACTGTATTCTTACAGGGCATCTACACTCCTGAAATTAGTTAAACCAGGATTATGCTGTTTGTTGAATTGAGAAAACTTTCAATAATATAATAAACCCATCATCATATGCAGTCTTTCTATTAACTTACTATTTTTAATTAATTAATTATTAATCAATTAATTGGTTTTTAAGTTCAAATACTTCAACCCATTAAGGGTCTCAATTCCCACAAATTTTTTACACAAGATAAATAGGTAATTCAATTATTTCATTTTTTTTAAAATTAGTCTTGGAGAAACAAGAAATGTGTGTTCACCACTACATGTTAATAATTTAAATAACTTTTCTGATCTGAAATTACAAAATCAGCAATATTTTGAGATTATATTTATTACAAAATCTGTGATAATTAATTGTCAACTACAAAAAATATCTAATTTTTCTAAGAATAAAAGCCTTTCAGTTATGTTAGAAAGTACTTTTTACACAACCAAAAAGTGTTGTGTTCTTACGACAATACTTAGAAATGGGTTATGGTTCTGATTATGAATGAATGTTGAAAAATGTTATTGCAGCTATTCCAACTTTACAGTTTTTAAGAACTTTGTTATTTTGTACAAGACTTTTCATGTAAATTATATCATCTAAAAAGTAAGGTATCTGAGAGTAAAAACGTGATTTTGGGCATAATTTTCGAAATTGAGTTTATCCCTGTACTCTTAGCTTTCTAAAAATACTTTCATTTTGTTTGTACTCTAATTATTTACAAAGTTAAAGCAGTTTTTGTGTAAAGTGATAACACTGGACAGAGTAATGATTTAAAGTCTTTAAATGCGTTTATCTCAAAATCAGATTTTTCCGCATTTTACACCACCTTAAGCAGAATATCTCATATTGTTTTTAAAATTATTGTCTACAATTTTTGACGAGTATTTATGATAATAGTACACATGTTTTGAACTACAGACTAAGAGAAAAAAGTAGAATTTTATCATTTTTCTTGCATGTTTTTTGACTAAGACAAGAACGATAGTTTTTAAAAATTTGCCTTTTTTAACTACATTGATCCCTAACTCAGTAGTATATGCATTTGCTTTTAACATAATAGTTCAAAATATAGTTGATAGCCTTCTAAATAAAATCATCAAAAGATTTTTAGTTTTAGGTGCTATAATTTTTTTACAGTGTTTAACGTATATATTTAGCGATAAAAAAATGACTTATTTTTTACCTAAAAATGGCCATATATAAAGAAAATAATAATAAAGATATTTTTTTTTTGCTAGTTTTACAAGTTTTTGCACATAATAAAACGAATAAATTGGTTTTTTAAAAATTTTTTATTAATATTTCAAAATCCAAGTTTTTGAAACAAGTTGGATACCTTAAACTACGTTTGAAATGACAATTTAAAAACGCATTTAAGAATAAAATTCTTTATTCACCATATATTTCAAACATGCAAACATAAAAGTTTAATTTTTTCTATTGGACATTAATTTCTGTTTGCAATTTAAATAGTGTATTAAGTTGCATTATTTAAATACTAATCTGTTGTGGATGTTCGTCAGGATTCGAAAGTTTTAAATCCAAATTTCGGAAATTATAGTTCGGTGTTGAATTAGGCCAAAACTAATACAAACCAATTTTTTTTAAGGATTTTTTGAATTTCCTCAAGCTCAAAAATCCAAAACCACAGAAGTTTAGTTTCTACATTTGGATGTGTATTAATCTTTGACGCAGATAGGACTCCTTTGTCCCTGATATATATTTTTTTCTGACGCTCTAATTACAAGCAAAAATATATTTTGGTATTTTTTAATTATAAAAAAACAGTCTAATAGTTGCTAAAATAATCTGTTAGATTATCTGAAGTATATTTTTACTAAAATATAAAATACAAAAACGTAGTTTGAAATTTTTTTTTCTCCATTCATATTCAAAAATTTATCAATAATTGATTTTATAAATTAAAGAAATTTCAATGACGAATAACTGTTTCTTTTAGATCTAAAACTCTGCATATAAGTGCAAACTTGAAAAATTATTGTTTGTAAGTTTATTTTTTAATTAATTGTCATTTTTAATTAATTGTTTAAATTTAAATTTTGGGAAAGTTGATTGGATATTCAAGTAAGTAGAACTTAAAAACAACCTTATTTTTTTTTTCGGATGATCAATTTCTTTCCTCAAACTTAACTTTAAGAAAATATTTCAGAAAATTGTGGTAATAACCAAATTAATATTTTTTTAAAATTTGACTTTTATTAAAGGATATAATATTGATATACGTATATTTATTCGATAATAACAATATCTTTATCGTCTTATTTTTTTGTTTTTTAAATTTTTTGATTAATCGCTAAGGCACAGGTCACCTGAATCTGTCAAAACTAAAGATTTGTACCTCATAAATGCTTGTTATCTTTTAACACTGAGTTCGCCTACTGTGATTTTCTGGCAGTCAAGCGAAGTATCCTTGCTCTGTTCTCTTTTTTTTGGGTTAATAATACTCATGTGTTTATCATGCATAGATGATGCCTAATTCCTGAAAAAAATGAAGGATTATTTCCCTTTGTTTTGTTATCGAGATTTTCCTTTCGTTGAAGTTGGCTCCCGATTGATTATTTTTTTCTGCATCATCTCTTAACTCTGTGAAAATCTATTCTTTTTATCAATAAAGATGTAGGTTGTTAATGTTGCACATCTTAGTTCCATATCTTGGAAGTAATTAAGTTTAATTTACGGTTTTCGTTGTTGTTGTCTAATCATGATGTTCTTTATCTTGATGTCTCTGCTACGCCGTTCTTAATCTTGGTTGAAAAGATTAAGTTTTAGTTGCTATCCTATAATTAAGAATTTGCTTATAGTTTTTCGAATTTTATTCTTTTTGTTGTGAATTGCTATTCTCTCTAATCTAACATTTAGATATTTAATTACTTAAACTTTTAAGTTAAATTTCACGCTTCTGATTATGTTGCAGTGAAGGGTTATTGGCAGTGTTTAAGTTGAAAAAGGTGTTTATTGAAACTTATTCATACAATAGATTACGCCAAAGAAAATTTTTTTTTTCAGTTGTATATTATTTTTAAACAGAGCTTCGGTATTTTCACGTAGCTGATTTTAAGTTTACATTTCGGTTTCTATATCCTAGCTAGTTTTTCTTAATGACATTTTTAGTCTTTTTTTAATTATTATTTTTTTAATTATTATTTATCGGTTAACAGGGAGTCGCGTAAATGTTTTATTTTATTTTATAACCGTCGTTGAACAGCCGACCCAACTTTTATGGGTTTACTAATGTTCAACTCCGTAGCCTTGTAATTTTGAACACAATCCGGAAGACAAGGGAACTCCTGGATTGAGTATTGGGAGAAATTTGCCTTCGTGGAGGACTTTTTGATGGAACTAACCGCATTTGCGTTACGAAAACCTCCCATGGTTAGCCTGACGGCAAGGGGACTCTAACCCATGATCCGTCTACCACTGATATTTAACGTCAGCACTGTGGTCAGTGCGAGCCGGATGCGGAATTCGTATCTACTGGGATTCGAACCCGGTTCGCTTCATTGGAAGGCGAACGCTTTATCTTCTGAGCCATCGCGGCTCATGGGTAAATGTTGCGACGAACTTCCAGGGAAGTTAGTGCACGTCATAAGGCTTAAAATTGCAAAAAAANAAAAAAAAAAAAAAAAAAAAAAAAAAAAAAAAAAAAAAAAACCTGCCCAAAAATATTATTATGCGCCTCCCGGTGCACGTAAAGACTGTTATGAGCTGTTTCTTCCTGTGCTTCTGAAAATGTCATAATATGGAAGCGCCCCTAGCCGCGTATCACGAAATTTCCGGGCATGAGTTCCTATGCAATTTTAATCCTGATGACGCGTCTTTCATTTAATTACAAAAATTACACAGCAATAATTATGTTGAATTCTTTGCATCACAATATGTATTGCGATACCACTTAAAAAAATGAAACCTGATTTTGCTATTAGTATTTTTTAGCACTAGTAAACTTTACTACTGATTTTGATCAACGAAATCATGCCCTGCCCATGACCTTAAAATGATGATAATGATTTTAAATAACGTAGGATAACGATAATAGACGCAATGTACAGTGCTGCAACTAGTGTTAAGTTATTAAATCATGACATGAGCTGTCAACAGATCGCTCTACTACCAATCTGTGCTGCTATATTTTCCTCATGAGCTATTTTTGCTTTAGTTTCTATTAACAGATTTAAGAAAAAAAGTGTTTTTAATTTGTTTGCAGAAGAGGGTCTGATTTAAAATTATTTTTATGTTCCAGAAATATATTAGGCAGAAATAGTAAAAAAGATGATAGGAATTTTTGTATGAAAAAGAAAATGTATTTGTTTACCCCACCTTTATGATTTGATTGATGTTGTCTTGTGAAAGTTTGGATATTTCCATAATTTCACGCTTCTCTTGTTATATCGTCATTGTTTTACTCTTTTGAAGTCTGCTATGGCTCCGTAGAATAGGATAAACGTAAAAGAATTAGTGAACTCGCAGTAGAATGATGTATACAAGCAAGGAAATCCTAATTCCCTTAGAATTTTTTTAAATTTAAATATGCAATAATAAATAGTTTAGACGTTATACCATATAATTGAGATGAAGCCCGTGCATTTTCATTCCTTAATATATAATTTTAAACGGGTGGCAAAATTTATAAAAGCCAGAAGCTACTTAACGTTTGATTCATTTTTGTAGTCCCTTTTATTGGGCAAAATTACGAAATGTTGATACTGGCCAGAGGTCAGATTTTAATAATTGTCACTTTTTAAAACTTGTTGGCCATTTTTCAAAATAATTGAGCATTTTATACGATTAAAAATACTATAGATATTAATAATGTAAGGCATTTGTTTTAAAGCATTTTTTCAAAATATAGCTTACATGACATGGTTCATTTCTAAATCGAAGAAAAATGTTAGGAAACAAGCATGCAGTGAAGTTATTTTAAGAATATTGTAAAATATTCATAATTCTATATTTATTTAGTTCTATACTTATAGGGAGCATTTCGTCAAAAAAAGTTCAGTTTAGATAATAATTTTTAATCGCCATTTATTATATGTATTAGTGATAGTTGGCAATCGTTAATTTTGTCCTATTGTCCCTCCTTAAAAATATCATATGGCAAAAGAGTACATCTCATTGCATATTATTATTTTTATCAACGAAGTTATAAGCCCTAATATGCTTGCATGCGTGTGTTACAATCACCTTTTATAACCGTCGTTGAACAATCGACCCAATTTTTTGGGTTTACGACTACTAATAATCAACTCAGGAGCATTGTAATTTTGAATCCAATCCAAAATATCAAGGGAACTCCTGGATCAAGTACTGGGTGAAATTTACCTTTGTGGAGGACCTTTTGAGGGAACTAACCCGCATTAGCGTTACACGGAGAGGAAAACCTCCCATGGTTAGCCTGAAGGCTAGGGGACTTTAGCCCATGATCTGCTGAGGATATTTTACGTCAGCACTGTGGTAGGTGCATGCCGGATGTGGAGTTCGTATCGACCAGCCATCGCTGAAATTCGAAACCGATTCGCCTCATCGGAAGGCAAACACTCTATCTCCTGAGCCACATCGCGGCTCAACAATCACCTTTTTATTTATTAATTTTTTTTTAATCGTCGTTAAACAGCCGACCCAATTTTGGGTTTACGACTACTAAAATTCAACTCCGTAGCCTTGTAATTTTGAACCCAATCCAGAAGACGAGGAAACTCCTGTATCAGTACCCCAAGAGGTATGATTTGTTATGGGAACATGGAGGACTTTGTGACTCGACAGATTTAACATGCATTAGTCACTATTTACTACACGAGGAGTCTTCGAAACAATCACCTTTTCCCATTTTATGATTAATCTCGATTCAACTGGAGCTATTGTATTTCTTGGTTTGAGTTATCACGGTTTAGACCACTGCGTAGTTTCGCCTCTAAAAAAATTAATAAATAAATAGACAAAAAGAAGTAAATAAATTAATAAATTACGGAACATTAAAATGTAGTCAGATATTTTTACACATAACTGTGCCACGATTCGAAAAGGTCCTACTTCGAACTTTTTTCTGCTTTTTTGGCAGCGTTTTCGAATCGTTAAATAATGCACTTCTTGATGACATTTAAAAAATAATGAATCTTTATTAAAATTTATGTTGTCCCTAAGTCTTTTAAAACAGAAGAAGAAATTAGTTTTTCTTATTTCCTGTTTCTTGGAGGACAGTACTGTAGTGGGAATTTTATAGTTTATTTTATAAAAATTGCGGTAATAATTGATTGTGAACGTTCAAAAATATTTGAAATTCGTTTAACACATTAGTCTACTAATATTTTTATGAACTAAAATTTTTGAAAGTGAGCAATCTCTTTTATACCCTTAGCATAGTTTTAAATAGATTTAGACAAATGTTTAGATAAAGAAATTTAGCTCTTTACAAATATGTACTTTCTATAAACTAATATATATTTTGATGGATTTTCCCTGAAAAGTCCTATGAGTTTGAACGTTAATCGATCGAAGCAGTGGTTTACATGATGAATTTTTATGATATGTACAATGCGCAGTACAGTGCACAAAAAAAAAAAAAAAAAAAAAAAAATTTGGAAATTGGGTTTANAAAAAAAAAAAAAAAAAAAAAAAAAACCGACCACCGTGAATAACTTTTGACCTAATGATCGGATATTCACATACTAGGACTTAATGGTTGATGGTGACCACAAATATGCTAATTAATTAGTGTAGATGATACTTCCAATTACAAAATCAGATACAAAAATATAGTTCCGCTGAATTAGCATACATTTTTTTTTGCGACGAATATGGATTTCTGACCCTCAAAATATGGGGGGTAACCACAATCTAGGAATAATGGTCCAGATAGTTTGGTCAGGACAGGAGAGAAGTCCAAAGTTTGGACCCCTTAATGTTAATTTTACTTTTTACGTATTTCATCATATCTCGAGTACTTTTAAGCGAATTGAAAAATTTTAGGCGCCCAATAATAAAATTCGTTTATCCAAAGATAATTCCATGCAAAATATAACTTTTAGTAAGTGTTTATTGTTTTTTTATTTAACACTAGATTGCCCAAGGAAGTCATTTAGACTGCTTTTTGACTGTTTTCATTTGCAAAAAATGTACAAATAATAATGCATGAATTATTTTTTTTTCCAAGTGAAGTAAAATTTTTTAATTGTTAATATTCACTAATAACTTGTTATATAACTGTAAATAATGTAAAAAATATTAAAAATTAATTAAACAGATTTCTTTACACATTAGTTATTCTTTCACATTTTGACTGCTTTTGGGCAATATAGGTATATACTAAGTTTCAGTCTTTCTAGTGTTAATAATAGTCGAAAAAATTGTGAATTGCAAGGTATACAATTTTTTACATGATTTTAAAGAGCGTAGTTTTATATTTTATAATACAAAATTTGAGCGAAATCGGTTTAATAGTTCCTGAGACATGGATTTTGAAGTAGTCCTATATTTAATGTATATAATGCTAACAAAAATTATAACTGGTAACTAGTTTTTTTAATAAATATTTGCGTTTTGCTAGAGTTCATTTTTTTAAACTTTTTTAATGTAACTTTTTTATTGATTGCGCAATATCAGGGAAATGCCGATAGCCATCTGTGAGTTAGATCCATTGTGACTTATACGAAATGAAACCGACATTTTAAGCTTGTCTAAGCTGACAATGCAGCGTTTAATAAATAAGAAGGATGCACCCGTAGTGTCACATGCATTATCTTTGTTGCTTTAACAGGAAATAGTAAGTGGACAGCAAACGATAAAACTATATAAGTCAAAGGGCAGTGATCTGTTTCCCGCTTTAATCCAGACTGTTTAGATTGTTTTTTTTTTATTTAAATTTTATTGTTTTAAATTTAAATTTAGAACTTTTCTTAAGCAATTCATGTCATTTAAGCTATAAATATTTAGCTATTGCATAAGCTCGTGCATTTTAGATGGCTAACTTAATGTTTCTGTTTGTTGTTTCCTAGTATCACACATTTCATTTTAATTATCTGCTTTTCTACGTTTTCTCTACAAATTTGTTTCAATTAGTTTTTATAATTTACCTGAAACTATTAACATATTATTGATTTGATTTACCTCAAAAATAAAATACGTCCGATATTTTATTAAATACAGGGTGCGGTAAAAAACGGACAATTTTATTAAAAATAAATAATGTAACAAAATATAAATGAATAATAATGAGAGAGACTTTTACTAATAAATAAATTTAATTGGTTTCAAAGTGACCGCCTTTTGCAGCTATGCAATGGTGCAAGCGCTTATTGAAATTTTCAGCAATTGCATGGTCGCAAGTTAGCGCTAGAGTTTCCTTTTAACTGATGAGAGGCTCTTTACGGTCCAATAAACTCATTAAAGGTCGATATAGCATGGTTGGTAGGGCACTGGTCCCATGTCCAAGAGTTCGTGGGTTCGATCCCCGCCGGCCGAAGACTTCCCGTGTAGTAATTGGTAACTGATGCACGTTACATCTGTCGAGTCTCAAAGTCCTCCAGGTTCTCATAACAAATCATACCTGTTGGGGTACTGATCCAGGAGTTTCCTTGTCTTCTGGATTGGGTTCAAAGTTACAAGGCTACGGAGTTGAACATTAGCAGTCGTAAACCAAAAATTGGGTCGTCTGTTCAAGGAGGGTTATAAAATTATGAAATAAAATGTAAAATAAGCTCACTAACTCCTAGAACGATAGGACCTGGTTTGTAGACTCTCGAAGCACCTCGGCGATTGTTGAACATTTTATTTTATAACCGTCGTTGAACTGGCGACCCAATTTTTGGGTTTACGACTACTAATGTTCAACTCTGTAGCCTTGTAATTTAAAACCCAATCCAGAAGACTCCTGGATTAAGTATTGGGAGAAATTTGCCTTCGTGGAGGACTTTTTGATAGAACTAACCCGCATTTGCGTTACGTGGAGAGGAAGACCACGAGAACCTCCCACGTTTAGCCTGACGGCAAGGGGACTCTAACCCATGAACCGCCTACCACTGAGGATATATTAAGGCAGTACTGTGGTCGGTGCAAGCCGGATGCGGAATTCGTATCGATCAGCCATCGCCGGGATCGAACCCCGGTTCGCCTCCTTGGAAGGCGAACGCTCTATCCCCTGAGCCATACCGACTAAACCTTAAAAAACCATCAGTGTAGGGTGGGTATACCAGGCAGTGCTACTTAACTAGATATAGTATATATTTCGGACATTTACCAAAGCGGCTACGTGATTGTCGACATTCACCCAGGAAAGTCAATAACCACCAATTTTGTTCATTCACAGTAACATATACATTATTTAAATTTTGCTACTTTTTTCACTGGCATTTTACTTAAATAATTTCTTAGAAGTAACCGAAATGGTAAATAATGGATTATTGATTGGATATGATTATAATTACGGGTTACAAAAATCGTAACTGATTAAAATAAGACTCCTGTGATTTTTTCACTGAACCCTAGTTCTTCGCGGACACATTTTGGAAGCCACTGTTGTGGAGCATACATTACTATCTGACACTGAATTTTGAATTAACTTAAAGTAAGATAGAAAATATGACAGCTGTTGTAATATTGCATTTAATATACATAGCATTTGGCGGTTCAGAGTTTATTTTTTTCTTATAAAATGACTTAAAAATTGGAAAAAAAATTTAAATTGGCTTAAAAGTAAGCTTTGCTTACCGCCGGGTGTGTTTTATTTTCACATATAAACTGATGATAGATATTTAATCAAACATGTTGAAGGTAAGGTCGTCGTCTTGTCAGAATAGAGAGATGCTGCAACAGGTGTTTTACGAACTTCTCGAAATTTATTGACAAAATTACTCATGCAATTCTGCAATAAGAATGACAATTTGGTAATATATGTTTGCTAATTTTCAATTTTTGAAGAATAAATTTTCGATTTCGTTCAAATATTATTTGTTGTCTTTTGTTGGGTTTGTATTTTGCACATTTTTACTCTCAAGTGGAGGCTCACGTAAACAATTCAACTCCCTTGCTGTTCTATTTTTATTTTTAAAAAAAAATTCTAAAAAATTTAATAAAAAGCTAGAAAAAAATTACACTTTTAAAAATTTTATTTTGGAAATAAAAGAAAAAATATTCTTTACGGAGTTTCCGATGTTTATGTTTTGATTAAAGAAAAAACACGAGACTCCTAAAGTATGTTTTATTTATTCATTATTTTATAAAATGAGTCAAAACGTTAAATTTGTTTTATTTTAAGTTACGTATTTTTTAAAAAAATTTAATGTGAAACTAGATTATTTTATTAAAAGTTCATACCCTTTTACGTAAGCATGGAAGGTGGTTTGTGATTTTTTTTTTTTTTTTTTGCTGATAAGGGGCAGGAGAATCCAGAATTGCCAAAAACGCCTTTGAACGTCACCATCCAAAAATTAAATTACTTCCTTAAAAAATAAACTTCATAAATGTTTACGTAAGCATAAAAAGGGATTAGTGATTATTTTTTTTGCTGTCAAAAACAGGGAAGGTTGGCCCAAAATTGTTAAAAATATGCTTACGTATAATGTTAGAACGTTACTTTTTTTTATGTAATTTGCGTTATAAGATTTTTTGGCCATCATCTAAACCACTTTTCGTCAGTTTTAGCAAAAGTATAAGTTAAATCATTAAATTTTTGTGAAATGTTTTTTTCGGAATCACGAAAAAGTACTAAAATTTATTAAGTGCTATTTATTTCTATCTAATAAAACCTAACCATTATGCCACATCGTTTTTTTATTTATATTTTTGAAGGTATTCTCTATTATCAAAAGTTTTAATAAAGCACGAAAATCAAGAATTTTACTCAAAACTCAAATGGTGCGGGCCCATAACAGAGGGCGAAAGTATCTTAACTCAGTGTACTTCAGCAAGACCGAGTATTAATTAAACTAATTTTTGTCAGATCAAGTATGACAGTCATTTTTTTTAATACCGCCGCACCCTATCTCTTAATTGAGTTAAATCTAATAAATTTTAAAGAGTTAGCTTTTCTAAAGAAAGTTTATTAATCTTGAAGCACAATCTTCGTTACAGAGGCTCACACACAACACATAATAGCACAACTCTTACTTCGAGCTTTATTAATTCAAGTTCAAAATATTACTCCCTTTATTAGTTCGTAAACTTATAACAAGAGTTCCTGAAATGCACCACCTACTGTTCATCCTTCCTTAGTTCCTCTTACTCAGTTGGCGATATTCTCATCAGCCTCGTTTGTTTTGCACTTGGGCTTGTGTGTGTGTGTAATTTGCGAGGCCCTCTGCTTCGTCCACAAAATGTGGGTCATTCACTCCGATGCATCAGTTGTTGAGGTCAAACTCGATGTGTCTATTGTTGTGTACATATTATATACTCACATTCATTACTATGCCTCCCTTAACAGAAAATAAAACTTTTGTTTCCCATTTGCTAAGAACAGTCTTTATGCCCAGACGACCTCTTTTGCTACTAGTTGTAGAACTAATGTTCTTTTAAAATGTTTATTATCTCTATGGATGGCTTCTCTTTATCGTGCTATTTGCAGTTTCTGTTAATTATCTCTTATTTTTCTTTTTTTGAATGTGATGGATTTGTTTAGGAATGAAACATTTGTTTTGACTAGACCTGAAAATTTAAACTTTCAGTTAGTAACCATTGGCCGGTAGACTCTTATTACTTAGTAGCCACTGTTTTCTTTAAACCTAATGAGTCAGTGATTGCCATTGATAGGTCTTTTTCAATTAAGAACACATGAGCCGCGATGGCTCAGGGGATGATAGAGCGTTCGCCTTCCAAAGAGGCGAACCGGGTTCGAATTCCAGTCGATACGAATTCCGCATCCGGCTTGCACCGACCACAGTCAGGACATTTTGTGAAACGTCCGTTTTTGTAAAATTGTGAAAAAATGACTCGTAATTTGTGAATATAAAATAATCGTTGAGTCACATTCTTTCAACCAGGGTCCTGCTTTTGTGAATGTGTGCAAATAGGGTCCTGTTATTGCAAAAAAAATTTTCAAGGATTTTTTAAATTGTAAAGACATACAAGATTATGCTCAACACGGTAAAATTATAATTAAAAAAAATTAAATTTTAAAAAATAAACAGCAATTTGCCGCTACTAAATTAGAGATGCAACTTACAAATATTTGGTATTTAGCCTATACTGCTGAACGCAGAATATTAATTTTTCTGACAAATAAAGGAAGAAGCGTCTGCCGAAGACAAAACTTAGTTCGTTTACATCTGTCTTTCTTTCCCCCCTTCCTGGGATTGGTTTATTCGATTAACAAAATAATAATGACGATAAATAAATTTGTGAAGGGTCCGATTAAAAGATAAATTGTTTTGTGAAGGGTCCGTTAACGGACCCAAATTTCTTCCAAACAGACCCCTGACAGTGCTGACGTGAAATATCCTCAGTGGTTGACGGATCATGGGTTAGAGTCCCTTTGCCGTCATACTAACCGTAGTAGGTTCTCGTCGTTTTCCTCTCCATGTAACGCAAATGCGGATTAGCTCCTTCAAAAAGTCCTCCACGAAGTCAAAATTTCTCCCAATACTCGATCCAGGAGTTCCCTTGTCTTCTGGATGAGGTTCAAAATTGCAAGGTTACGGAGTTGAACATTGGTAGTCGTAAACCCATAAAATTGGGTCGGCTGTTCAACGACGGTTATAATATAAAATAAAATTAAAAAGACATCAAGAAGCACAATCACAGCAAGAAGAGAGCAAAACGTTACCAGTGTTACACTATCATACTATATACATTTTCAAATGAAAAAACCTAAATTTATGTATTAAATTATAGCTGCATTTATTATAAAAGTAATTTTAAATAAAAATTGTCACATGCGTTCATATTGCTACTGATAAAATTCGTTAATTTTGTCTGAGTTTTTAGTTTAAAATGCAAACAAAAAGGGAAATGGATTTTGCTGCTTTCTCTAAAAGTTGAAAGCTTTGAAAATCAATTCAAAGTCATATACTTCATAGAATGCGTTAACAAATTTGAAATGTTCTGAAATATTTTGGGAAATAGGGAAAGTGGATATCAAGGAAAAGATTGTTAGATAGATATTAACTTCGCTATTTGGAAGTTATTTTACTAAGGATGTTCTTGGAATGTTCTAAAGAATGTTACGAAGAATGTTCCAAAAAATGTTCTTAGTTCCTAGAAAAAAATCGCAAAATAGAGAAATTCGCAAAATAAAAGTTCGTTAAATAGAAGTTGGACTGAATTTTTATTAATGTAGAATTCTGAATACTAATTAATTTTTCTATCATAATACCTGAAATGTGTACTTCGGGCTATATTTGACAAGTTCAGAGCAAAAGAAACTCTATTGAGTTGCCTTTTTTCAGATAAACACACATAAGTTATCACAGTAATTACAGCTGTCTTAGAACTCAATTATTGCCCCTGAAAGTGAGGGAAAATTTCTGAAACAATTATCTTTACTCTTGCTTTAGCTAGAAATTATTTAATACTAAAAAACGCTCCCAAATTAACTCTACTTGTTACAAAGTAAACCCAATTTATCCAAACTACTACCATTTTTTCCCTCATTTAATTTAGTTTTTTTTTTTCGTCTTTCAGATTTTTTTTAAAGAAATTATATTAATTGAATTTTATTTTCATTTCGTAGGAAATGTAGGTAATGAATGTAAAGAAAAACAGATGTTTGCTATTTTGGCATGCCGTGTTACAAAATTTAAATTTACTACCGGATTGCTAAATCTGCTTTTACATTTTCATTTTTTTTTCTTTCTCCACAATCAGCATTTTTTAAACGGAGTGTTGGAGTTTATTATTCAAGGGCACCAGTCGAAGGTGACACTTTATTAAAGCAACACAACGCGCGGTTATAAATAAATAAATAAATATATAAATAAATAAAAAATTTAAGCATGTTATCTAGTCTCAATTAATGTAGACTTAGAAGATGAAAGTAGACTTTCAAAAAAGTAAAATAAAATTGATGGGCAATTTCACTAAAATTCAAAACCTGAACTTCAAAATTTCAGAGTTAGCAAAATACTGGTTATTTTTAATTTTAAAGCTTGGACTGACTTTTGAAATAATGTTTAGAGTTAGTTTTAAATTATAAATTGTTTTGTAAATAGAAGCTGTATTATATGGTAACTGACATAATGACCTAGTAAGTGACTGATATATTTTTTTTCAACTTTAAAAAATGATCGAAAATTTGGTAAATTTAGAACCCATCAAAAATTTGGTAAATTTAAAAATATGTCAATGAATTAAATGTTTTTTTTTTAATTGATCTAATAATGAGAATTAATAATGAACTAATAATAATGTGAAACTTTATATTTAAATATATATATAAATCTTTTACTTAATTAAAAATTAATTGATATTTAAATTATAACTAATTTAATCTAATTAGTGTATCGAATGGCAGTCAAACCTCGATCCCTCAAACTTGTAGGACGAGACGAAAAAATTCGAAACATCAAAAATTGCTTATAATAAGCAGTATAATAATAGAATAAAGAAACAGATGTTTTTTCTACGTGCCTTTTTAAAAATAGTTCATTTTCTTTTATGAAATAAACATTACGTACTAGAAAATGTTATTTAAAGAAGATTCTATTGTTTGTGTAAGAGAGCAAGTACGATATTTTATCAATGACATTTTTTAGTGGACAATAGCATTAAATGTGCCTTCTGACATATTTGACCGTAATTGCTGTATTTTTTTGTGTTGATAACAATGTGCTGTTTCGAAAGTTCGTTTTAAATTTCCATTTTTTTCCCCTTCCCTTATAACCTTTTCTCGCTTCATCTTTATTTAGACTTTTCACTTTAATACGAGGGCTGTGTTTTTAAAGTAAAGGTCGTTTGAAAAAAAAAAAAATAAAACGAAGGAAAATTTTCGTGAAGCAAATTTTTTTTTTTTTTCATTCTACATACGTTTCTCTTTTTTTTTCAAAATGGTTTTTTAGTAAAGTTTGCTTAAATCTTACAACTACATACCTTACAACTATATTTAGAATTCCCTCTTCATAGTAGCTTGCCGCCTGCTCCGATAACCAAGAGGTCAAGACCTATTTCACTTCTTCGTAATCGTTGTACTGGTTGCAGCCAAAATGATGTTTGAAACATCGAAAAAGATTAAAATCTTTTAGCGCAAGGTCTGGGTTGTATTGAGGGTGGTCCAAAACTTCCCAGCCGAAAGAGTCCGATGAAGCTCGGGACTAGGCTGTATAGGGAGTCATTGTCATGGAGTCGCAAAATTTTTTGTCAGCATGCCAGAAGGAAGCTTCGTAAACTTCACAAATCTGCCGGTGAATGTATGCAGCAGGCAGGTTTTTTTGCCTACTAAAAACGCATCACTGACAGTTCCTCATACGCGGCGGGCGATTTGTTAAACTTGCTTAAAAATATGTTTGAGTGCTTAAAAAGTACTTAAAAGGTGCTTATTTATTGTTGAAAGGTTTGGCTCCGCACCCTGCCATTGGATTCGACAACTGCAAATATGTTGATGATCCCCCCCCCTTCTTCTTTGTTTGTAATATTCCCCCCCCTAAATTTTCAGGTATTCTAGCAGTTACTTTGTACGTTTTCATTGTCCGAAATTTCTATTCAGTTTTGTACTTTCTAAGAAATCCAACAAGCCATAACACAAACGTGTTAACGGGAAAACGTTATTAATCCTTGTTTGTACGCAATCGTTTTTTCTTTTGCAAAATGATGTGCTTCATTAGCCTTGTTACATGCCTGTTGCATTTCGCGCGTATAACGGTTGTGTGTTGTCAGGTACGCTTCGCTGCATATAATCTGTTATTGCAATTAAATAACGGTTCTCTGTGTGCTGATGCCGGATCACAAACATTATACTTTTAATGAACTTGGATGTTATTGTAAGGTAGATCACAAAAAAAGGTTATTTCGGTCTGACACATCGTTCAAAGTTATTGATATTTGTGTAGTCTACTTTTGACTTATGTCTGGGGAAATATTTTTTTTGTTGTTGTTTTCTGTTCCATGAGATTTGTGAACGGATCTTGGATATTTTCACGTAGCTAATGTTTTATTTTATATATTTTTATTTATTTTATAACCGTCGTTGAACAGCCGACCCCATTTTTGGGTTTACGACTGCTAATTTTCCATTCAGTAGCTTTGTAATTTTGAACCCAATCCAGAAGACAAGAGAACTCCTGGATCAAGCATTGGNGAATTTTCTTATTTTAATAATTTTAAAAAAATAAGTTTATTATTATTTCAAATGTACTTTAGTTGATTGCTGTTCTACAAATAAATAAATAAAAATTTCAGGCTTAAAAGTACCCTTTAAAAATATATAAATATGAAAACTAAATACTTATTTCTGCTTATATTGCTTATTATAATAAGAATATATTTGGAAGGCGAACGCTCTATCTCCTGATCCATCAGGACTTTTATATTTGAACTCTGCAATCGGTTTCTCTTTAAAAGCTATTTTTTAAACGACACTTTTAGTATGTTTTTGTTGAAGTGAACAGTGCGCGAAATAAAAATTAGACCACTCTTAATAACTTTTGATCTAATGATCGGATTTTCTCGTTCTCGAACTCAATCCGACTAGTTCGATGGGATGACTTCAAATACGCTAATTAATTAGTGCAGACAATATTTTAAATTACGAAATCAAACACAAAAACGTACTTTCTAATAATTTTTCAAATTTGAAATTATTTACAGTTTTTTAGATCTAAGAAAAACAGTTATCCTTTTTTCAAATTTCTTTAATTTAAAAAATCAATTATTGATAAATTTTTGAATATGAATGAAATTTCTTTTTTTTAAACTACTTTTTTTTAAATTTCATATTTTTGTAGAAATGTAATTCCGATAATCTAACACATTTTTTTAGTAAATATTAGACTGTTCTTTTTTTTTATATATAATTAAAAAATGCCAAAATATATTTATGCTTGTAATTAGAGCTTCAGAAAGTATATAAAAAAGAGACTCCTTTTAGAAATTATTTTGATGTTATTATTATATAAAATAAATGTTTCCCTAATAAAATAAAATGGTTTTGTTCTGTTTAGAAATGATTATATTTATACAAGTATATATAATGATGTATATTTCTTGTTCTTTCGAGTAACTTTTATTTCTTCTCTGTTGGTTTAGTCAGTGTGTATATAATCATGAACTAAAATTATTACATCAGAAAAAATGTCACACTATTTTTACTGCTTTCAATGTGACTCATATAATGTTGGAATCATTTATGATTCAATAAAATAACTAAGTATTCGATTTGAATTGAAAGATATTTCAATTTATTACGATTACCCTTACATATTGTTATGAATTTGTAAATGTGTGTGTAATTTTGTGGGCATTTTGTTATAAAGCTAAATATCTCAAACGGACCCTAAATAACAGTTTTAATTAGAACATTTTCAAAGTCGCATAATTCTAACGTAATTAAGAGAGAAAATAGAGCCTTGTGTATTTCTTATGGAAGGCTAGGTTTGGTGACATTTTAGTTGATTTGGCGATACTTAGCGACCATTCTGGCAACAAAATGGTCGTAATTTGTAAATGTGTGTGTAATTTTGGGAATATTTTTTGTTTATGAGGCTAAATATCTCAAACGGAACCTAAGTAACAGTTTAATTCGAAAATTTTAAAGGAAGTCGCATAATTCTAGCGTAATTAAGAGAGAAAAGTAGGACCTTATGTATTTCTTATGAAAGTTATACAGTCCCAATAGGTTTTTTTTTTAAATACACTCTATAACAAGAATACACTCTATAAACAAGAAAATCGACGCACCAAGTAGGAGTCGTCCGATTGAAACGAAAATTGGTGGATAGGAAGACAATGTACAGAGTAGTAAATGATTAAAATTTCAGAACAATTGAATAATTTATTGCAAAGTTACAGTAACAAGTTCAATAAGGTGTTGACCCGCCTCTAGCCTGGATACAAGCTGCCACACGGCTCAGTATATTAAAAGCGAT
>NC_092212.1:68673085-68709325 GCF_043381705.1 Parasteatoda tepidariorum | reverse complement strand
CATCCCAATGTTTACCCTACATTATAAATCTATAAAGGTCTACATAGAAAATGATATTGGTCCATTATTGAAAGTCACTCTAGGACCAATATTGAAAAATCTAGACACCCCAATTTTTTCCCATTATTATAAATCTATATAGGTCCTACATCATATTGGTCCGTTATTGAAAGTCATTCTAGGACCAATATTGAAAAATCTAGACACCCCAATTTTTTCCCGTTATTATAAATCTATATAGGTCCTACATCATATTGGTCCGTTATTGAAAGTCATTCTAGGACCAATATTGAAAAATCTAGATATCCCAATGTTTACCCAACATTATAAGTCTATAAAGGTCCGATATAAAAAATAATATTGGTTCATTGTTGAAAACAATTCTAGGACCACTATTACAAAACAATTGTTTTGGTAGTATTTTATGATACCTATTTTCAATAAAATACTATTAAAAAAAGAAAAGAAACACGCGGAAATATCATATTGTTATGTTTTACTACTTCCCTTCGAATGAAATAAAAAAAAAAAAGGAAATCAAAAGCCCCCAAAACCACTCTTGTAACTGAGTCATTTGGAAATGACCTTACTTCTGCGAATGTAAATAAATAGATCTATTCTGTTGTTCTCGCGTGAAAGCTACGGGATAACTTTCTTGGTAGACAGAGAAGCGGTCAGAAGTTCAAATAGTTTCATGATAACAAGGTTTTATTTATACTTATGTTTTGATGAAAAATTTCACACGCACATAAAATATGTTTGATTTAAAAATGCTTGCTTCATATTTAACCTTGTTTTTTTGTCCCTTTCTTATACGCACCACTACAAAAACCATAAATTTGAATGAGCAAAAAATTCTAATATTCTAATCATAAAGTTGATTAATAATTATAATATTTTAGTCAAATATAATTATTGATTATATGTGCGATTTGAAAATCGCGTATCGTACTTATATCGTAGTAAAAATCCAGAATTTTCAAACTCACGTTGGAAAGGCGTAGCAATCAGTGCCTGAAACAAAAAAGATCAAAAAATAATTTAGATTTACGAAGAAATCGTCACAAATAAATCACGTCAGAAAGTAATAAATTAAATTCGCAATTCATAAATTAAACTCGCCAGTCGTAATATCGTATTAAATGTATCTGAAATTTTAAAACCATACGGAAATAAACAGTTATAACTGGAAAAAGAAAAGAAACAATCGAAACGTCATTTAGGTTTGTGATGAAATCTGCAAAAATAAGGCTTGTCAAAAAGTGATTACTCGTATTATAAATATTTTTTTTTCTTTTTTTAAACAATGCAGAATTTTGTGGTACGAACTACTTAAAAAGCGATCGAGGAGCAATATAGATTTATAATAGAATCTGTGCAAATTGAGCGCGTCTAAAAGTGACAACTCAAAAATTTTAGACATTGCTTTAATTTTTCATTTTTCGAATTTTTTTCTCATTTTATTCAGAATAAACTTCCGCGGACCGCACAGCAACAGTCGTCGGACCGCGGGTGTGTTCGATTGATTCAATTCATATTTTCCGCGTGACGTCATTATTCTTTATTTAATAATTATTCTTTTATCAATATTTTAAACATTTCTTTCAGAAAATTAAACTAAAATAGAAAAGTTAAAACCTTAAAGAATAATAAAATACAGTTTAAGAATTTTTACTTACTTACAGAACATGCCTATTGAATGTTAGTTTGATCGCTCTACTTTAAATGCACCAATCAAATTCTCAATTTCTAAACATATTTATAAATATTATTTTTTTTAAATTTATTTTTGTGAAAAAGTAACTAAAAATATTGTCGATGCAGCTTTGGAAAATAATTTATATTAAAATAAAAAGTTTGTTTTCTGAACATTTGAATTCTACTTAAAATCGTTTATGACTAAGAGATAAGGAAAGAATTTCTCCACTCTTCTCTTGAATACCGATTTAACTTTTCAGTCTGTTTCCGAACGGCATCGTCAGAACAGTTTGGAGTGAGCTCCATAAGTCCGTGTCGTGGAACTGACACATTGATTCATAAAATAGATTTTCAACCTAAATTCGTATAACTTAATTTTACATTCAATCCCGACATTTTTAATGTTAATTAATTATATTAGTTTTGTTCAGCATTTAAATAAGTGCCACAATTCAGTTTTAAAGTTAATTAAGCATTGAATATATCATCAATCGAATCAACCGAGTAAAAAGGGCAAAAAACATATAAAAATTTAATGATGGAAAAAAGGCGGATAAAAATGTAACAAAACGCATGAAATACATTAAGAAAATACATAGGTTTTTAAGGGCAAAAACCGCTAACATTTCCTTCATTATTTTCATATAATGAAAGAATTATTATACTCAGACTTAATACACTAAAAAAAAAGTCTAATTTGAAAATTATTTTATAAAATTTTAATCTAAATTTTTTTAAAATTAAGCTCTGATTACTGGTTTCTGGAGATCTCTTTGAGAAAAGTATTTTCATGATGAACCAAAACCTTCTAAAAGAGAGAAGGCAATTCAATTTTCCATCGATTACGTTAAAAATTTTGTGTTTTGCCTTATAAATGTATTTTGCCAAATTTTTTATTTTACCTTAAATTCTTTAAAATGATGTCGAAGTTTGAATTACCTTACAATTCAAGATTTTTTTAGACTATAATTATATGAAATAATAAAAAAAATAACAAAAAAAAATAATAATTAAAAATATCAGCGCCTTTTTATCCCTATTTCATAAATATAAATTATTTAAATACTATACATAATATTTTTAACTTATTTTAATGCAAATTGATGCAAAAATAATGAGAAAAAGTACGAAAAATGTGTTTTAATGAAAATTCTACGTCAAAGGGAAATAGAGTGTTTATTGAAAATTCTGCATCAAATATTTGTACTAAAATTTATATTAAAAAAATAGTTTAAAATTTTTTTTATGTTCATATTCAAAATTTCATCTATAATAGATTTTGTAAATGTGAGGTTTTTTAGTGGCAAATTTTTAGGAGTTCTATTTTATGTATGAAGGATTTGTTGGATGAGGCCCATCATCCTTAAATTTTTGCATTTTTACGCTCTGTTCTTATTTTTATCTGCATTACTTATATTTGTATTTTATCTGTAATGTATCAACGATTTTATTCATTTTTTTATATGAATATAGCATATTATATAGCATATATGAATTATATGAATATAGCATATATGAATATAGCTGGCCATATTATTAGACGCACTATAAGATTCTATGTAAAATCTTAATTATCTGGTTATACTATACAGCTTTATTGTTTTTACGCGGATGTAACCGATTTGCACTTGTTTACGTTCGTATATCAATTGGTTAACATTGTTATACAATATGTTAAAAATAAATATAAATAGGAAGTATGTAGAAAAACCTCTTGAATAAAAACCCTTTACTAGTATGTTTAAATATAAAAGTATTGCATATAAACTCGTGGAAAACATGTCATTATTAAAACACTGCAGTGCGTCTAATAGTTTCGTCTATTTATTATAATATATTAATATAATTCTTGATATAACAAATATTCTATATTTATATAATATATCGTTTACTTTATTCAATCGTCGAATTTATATTATATATCGTCTAATTTAACCAATTGATACACAAACGTACACAAGTGCAAACCTGTTTCAGTCGCGTAAAAACAATAAAACTGTTTTGTATCACCTGATGATTAATATTTTACATAGAATCTTATAGTGCGTCTAACAATTTGGCCCGAGACTGTAAATTCGCAACAGCTGCATATGATATCAACAATGACACAGTCGATTGACTCTTGAAATTGATACTAGTTAGTATTTAAATAAATATTTTTATAAAAAGGAACATTTGTTTCCAAAATTCGTCCTTTTTAGTCGGAAAGTTCAATTTCTCCTCAACGTAATGACTGATTTTTCGTTCTTAAAATTCCTCTTATTTTTGTCTTCAAGTGGACTTGTCTCATCAATTTATGGGAAAGTTTTGCTTTTCCTCTTACGTATAGATGCATTATTTAATGACTTGTCATAGCTCATTGAGACGGAAAATCGGCACCTTTGATTTTTATCTTCTCTCGCACGGATGCTTCGATGTTTTTGGTGGAGAAGTAGCTATGCAGTTGACGTGATAGACATGTAAATTGCTGCATTAGATATCTTCTGGATCACTAAAGACGTCAAATGTCTCTTTCAATCTTCCATCTCTGATATAATAATATCCGCTCTTTGTAAATTAAGTTTTAAGGAATGTGATTTCTAGTTTGTAACTCACCATTGAGTTGAATTGATAAGTTCTAAAATCTGTTATTTCTTCAGAGAACGCTATACCGCGAGAGAAACTTTTCGTCACAAATTCTCTTTCACCTCCATTACTAATTTAAGAGAAAGAAAAAGTGAGTTCAGGCCAACCTAAAATGAGCCCTAAAGTTTCTATTGCTGATAATTTTTTTTTTTTTTTCAAAATATCAAAATGTAAACAAATTATTGGAAAAGAATTGACCCTTTGCTTAATCCTAAGCTATCTTCTCATAATTTCTTTTCATTTTGATATTTTAAAACATTTCTCTAATATTGAAAGTTCGTGGCTTACTCTAGGTTTGTTTGAATTCTTTTTTTTCTATTTAGAGAAGCATAGAAAGTATTTGATTTTTTCTCTCCTTATAACGGAAGGGTTGTCCGAAATTGCTAAAAACAGGCATGCTGAATATTTAAACTGCACTTTATAATTGTTTAAGATTTTAATGTTAAGAAGAACCCAATATTTTAATGCTTAATGAAATTGAGGATGAAGATGAAACTTTCAATTTTTTCTTTGATTGTTGTCCCTTCTGTCTAGTGGAATAATGGATATTACGAAAACCACGTGGTTAATTTTTTATTAGATGAAAATTGTAAAAGTCTGCTTTATTCAGATTAAATACATAGAATTCAGATAAAATTCATAAAATTGTTTTCACGCATAACAGTAATCCTAAAGCTTATAATGTCATTTATATGCGTGCTAGTTTATTAAAGTGCCTAGTATCAAATAAAAAGTTAAATGTTTAAATTTCTTTCGTTCAAATGGGTACTCAGCGCGTAATTGTTATCGCAAACTTTATAAATTGGAATATAAATACATACATAAAACAATTTCTCCGAACAGGCTTTGACATGATTAAAACCTTGTTTTAAATTGCTATTAAAATCACGATTTAAATCCCCTGGGATTTTTTTTAAATCATTTATTTTAACTAATTTAACCTTTTTTTTAAAAAAAATATTAAAATTAATAAATACATTTTGTAGGGTTTTTTTTTTACTAAGAAATAATAAAAGTGCATGTAAATTATATCACAAAATAGACTGGGAGCGGCTAAAACGTAAATAAGAGTGTTATGAAACTTGTAAATTTACAACTTAACGTTTGTATATAAATAATTTACTGGAAGTGAACATATTTCAATTTGATTTATGTACTTTTATGATTATTTAAATACAGAGCTTTTAAAACTTATTAAATATGTAGTTAGTTTATATCAATAATGAAGAAAGACGTCTTTTACCCAGACCAACTTAAAATAATTATTTTTTCATTGATTTCTTACTTAAACTAATTTATTCTTCATTTTATATCTAATAGACAAATTGTCTCTTTTAAGGTAGCAAAAACATGATTTTGGGCCAAAATTTCCGAAATTGAGTTTATTGTAAATTTAGAATTCCTGTATTCTCAGCTTTCTAAAATACTTTACTTTAGTTTGTACTCTAATTATTTACAAAGTTACAGCAGTTGTTGTGAAAGTGATAACTGTGGATTGACTGATGATTTCAAGTCTTTAAATGCGTTTATCTCAAAATCAGATTTTTCCGCATTTTACACCACTTTAAACACGATAACTCGTGTTGTTTTTAAAATAAATGTTTACAATTTTTCAGGAGTGTTTATCATTATAGCACACGTGTTTTGAACTACAGACTAAGAGAAAAAAGTAAAATTTCATTTTTTATGCTTGTTTTTCGACAAAGACGAGAGGAAATTTTTAAAAATTTGCTTTTTTAACTACACTGATCCCTAAGTACATGTATTTGCTTTTAAGAAAATAGTTCAAAACATAGTTGATAGCCTTCTAAATAAAATCAGCAAAGAATTTTTAGTTTTAGACGATAGAATTTTTTTTACAGTATTAAGCGGATATGCCATAAAATATTTTTACCTAAAAATGGCCGTATAGAAAGAAAATAATAAAACAAACTGGTTTTTTAAAATTTTATATTAATATTTTTTTAAAAAAAGTTATCGAAACTTGTCAGATAAAAAAAAAATCATGATTTTATTTATTTAGTGATAAGTTTTTAATAATTTTATCCATTTTAGTAAGAAATGTCAAATTAAAATGTCTATTTTAGCTTTTGTCGCAGAATATTTATAAAGCATTTTTTATACTTTTTTCATTATTTTGTATTAATTTAGACCAAAATAAGTGAAAAATATTAGATTTAGCATTTTAATAATCTATGGTTTTGAAATACTGCATGAAAAGCCAGTGTCTTTTTCTGCGTTAAAGGTAAAATCTTCCAAACAATAATTTTTCAAATGTGAACTTATTTGCAGTTATTTGGATCTAAGAGAAACGGTTATTCATCAGTGAAATTTTATTAATTGTTAATTAATTTTATTATTAGCAAAATTTTTGATACTTTTTTGAAAATGAATGAAAAAAATTTTTATTTACTTTTTTTCATTTTATATTTAAGTACAAATATATAACGCCGATAATCTTATAGATTTCTTATAGTAACTATTAGACTGTTTTTTGTAATTAAAAAATACAAAAATATATTTTTGCCTGAAATTGAAGGGCCAGAAAAAAATATACATAAGGGACAACGGTGTCCCATATGCGTCGAAGTGTTATAAAAATATTAACACTAGAAACACTAAAACTTAGTATATACCTCTGTTGCCCAAAAGCAGTCAAAATGACCGCATTGTGAAAGAACAACTAATGTGTAAAGAAATTTGTTTAATTTTTAATATTTCTTATATTATTTACAGTTTTATAACAATTTATTAGTAAATATTAACAATAAAAAAAATTTATATGCTGTACAAAATGTCACAAAATTCTAAGAAATTGTGTCATTATATACATCATTGTTTTTCTAATTGAAATTAAAAAGCAGTCAAAATGACTTCCTTAGGCAATCTAGTGTTAATACATTTTTTACGATGCTTTGGTTGGGGAAATGTTCAAAAAAAAAAAAAAAAAAAATCCGATTTTAAGCACGAGTTTTGTCAACCCTGGAAATTACAAAAAGTGACAATGCTATTTAGGAACACGATGCAGACGCATTCTAACTTAAAAAAAAAAAAAACTTTTTTTTTAATTACATACATTTATAGGAAGTATTTATTGATTGTCCGTTCGATGAACTTTAGTGCGTGCGATTTAAGTTTTCCATTATTTTAAGAAAAGGTTTGAGTTTCTTAAAATATAAGGGCAAATAATCCCATCATGTTACGAAATTAACGTTTACGCTCTGCTGCTCTTCGTGCGATTTATTTTTTTTATACCGTGCTTTAAATACTTTGTTTCAAAAACGTTTAGAACTGCTTGAGTTTTTCTTCCGATTCCGAAGCATGGTGTAATTTCAGACTTTATTTTCTCACGATATTTTGCAAGTAATTGCTGTGTTACCATGGAATTTATTTTTATATGCTTACGGAATTCGTAGAATTCTATATATTTCATAAAATTTAGAGAAATTTAAAATTTTAGTATGAGGAAAGAGCTTTGAATCTTAGTCCTAAAATTGAACTGTTTGTGGCAATATAATGATGAGCTGCATTTTTACTCCTATCTCTTTCTTGGTATTGTTTTCTGATAGGTAATTTTTAAGTTTCTAATATGTCTATTAGATGGCAGCACAACGCATAGGAAGCATCGTATTGCCAATATGAAAATCGTTGTGTTGTTCACGAAAAACGCTTTCTAAACAGTATGTTTTTTTTACAAGTCACTATTTCAAACTATTGTTAATATGTAATAGATGTAAATATGTAATAAAATGAAATAAACATGTTGCCTTTACCTTACCCTCCCCCAATCTCCCCCAATCCATAAATTCTGTAACGACATGGAAAGTCAATTGAAATTTATTTGCTTCTGGCAAAAATTTCAATACCCAGTTTCTCATAGAGTAAAATTGTTCGATTTTACAAAAAAAGTGTAATTAATTCAAATTTTTTAGAAGCTAAAAATGGAACTTGTAAGAAAAAAAGGTTTTTAAAACTTGCCGTTTTAAAGGGTTTGTAATTTTTAAATTTTTTTCTTTTAAAATCTCTTTAATTTAACCTTATTATTATTATTTTTTATTTTAAAAAATAGCACACAAGTCTTAGCGATTTCTTTTATTGCACCTTGTACAATGATAAAATTATTTTTACTTTAAAGTGTTTCGCTTTTCTTGATTTTTTTTTCTATTATCATTCCAAAGCTTAAAAAATTTTAAACAGAAAAATTGAAATTTTTAATTATTTTTATAAACAGGAGTTTTTGATTATTTAAGTAAACATAAAGTGTAAAAAATTATGAAAATTTTTCAGAGTTTTGTAATGGATCATAAGTTAGTTCAAAAGTTATCAATACCGGGCAACGGAATGCGCAGTTTAAGAAGTACTGTATATGCAACATTATTTCTTAAAGCTAACAAAACAGTGCCACCATTATTTTGTGAAACTCATAAAAATAAATAGAAAACTATATTTTTCTAATTGCTAATTAAATTGTTAGAATCGTTTTCAAGAATAATGGATGAATTCGAGGTGGATATTCGAAAAATTAATAATCGAAATCGCTCTGAGTTAATTTATACATTTATGTTCTAAATATGAATGGAATATTGTCTATATTTATATTTCTTTTTGATATGATAATTTTTGTTGTCTTTGTGTCATTCGTTTTCGAGTTACTGTTCATTCATTCGAGCCAACCATGGGAAACGATCACGAGGTTAAATTTAGATGGAGCTTTAGTGAGAAACTGTAGTGCGTGTTTGCAATTTTTGGAATGTTTGTAATTCTCTATTATCACGCGTATTCTGTAATGATTTGGGTTGAAAAGCTGTTAGGAAATTGGCACTCTTCCGTTATTTACGAAAATCGGTATATTTCTAACTTGTACATAGGCCAAATTATCAGACGCACTCTAAGATTCTATGTAAAATCTTAATTACCAGGTGATACTATATAGCTTTATTGTTTTTACGTGGCAGAAACCGGTTTGCACTTGTTTACGTTCGTGTATCAATTGGTTAACATTGTAGTGCAATACGTTAAAAATAAATACAAATAGGAAGTATATAAAAAATCTCCTGAATAAAAACACATTACCTGTGTGTTTAAATATAAAAGTATTGTATATAAACTCGTGGAAAACATGCAATTATTAAAAAACTACAGTGCGTCTAATAATTTGATCTATATGTTACAATATAATAATATAATACCTGATATAATAAATATTTTATATTTATATAATATATCGTCTAATTTATCCAATCGTCGAATTTATATTATATATCGCCTAATTTAACCGATAGATACACGAACGTAAACAAGTACAAACCGGTTTCAGTCGCGTAGAAACAATAAATCTGCATAGCATATACTGATAATTAAGATTTTACATAGAATCTTATAATGCGTCTAATAATTTGGCCAGGGAGTGTAGAGTTTTATTAACTAATTATAGTTAAAGTTAATTAATTATATTAATGAATAAAAACATTGTATTGATGAAAAAAACATATTAATTTTAAAAAAGTTAATAGTTTTTTTAAAAATAAAAGATCATAAGACCATGTAGTAATCAAGACCATAAACAATTCATGTGTTCCGTGTTTGTTATTTTGTTAATTTCTCCTTTTATCAGCACTACAGCCGATTGCTGGCTATGGTTGTCTCAGGCAGTTTATTCCATCACGTTTTATCAGACGCCTCGACTTTTTCTTTATAAACCCATATATTTTTCTCTATAAACCCATATTTAATTCCATATTTTTCTCTATAAACCCACACCATCTACGTGGTTTGTCTCTCTTCCTTTTTCCCTTTCACTTGTCGAAAGAGATTATTTTAACTGTGTTCTCCTTAAACTTGGTCCCTTCTTCTCCTTGGCCATATACATCTGACCAAGCCATCCCACCAGCTGGATTTTAATTTCTTTCATGTATATGATAGTCAAAACGAATGCGCATACGGTGTATTAAATTTTGCACTTCGCTCACAACGGAGTAGTTCACATCGGTGCCTATGTACCCCGATTCTCCATAATTTACTTTTCATTTTAAATAGAAATTTAATTAAAAATAAATGCCATGTATCCAAATACTTTTTCTATCTCGATCTTATTTTTGTTGGTATTACTCCATACAAGGAAAGTTTGAAGCAAATCTGAGAGGTTATTTTTTTCAAGGTAGTATTTAATCACAAAAATATTTAAATCTCGTTTTCTACACTGGCACATACTGGATCTTCTAGTATTCCGATCATTCTAAGTTTCGTTAACTGCAATTAACACCAAGGTCAAAATATAAATCAATTTTGTATCTCTAGAAGAAATCCGCTGCAACAGTCGTTTTTAGAGAAATTTGGGTCTGTTAATGGGCCATTCACAAAATATTTTATCGTAAAATTTATCTTCCTCAAAGTTTTCTATCGTTTAAATGGTCCCTTTACAAAATATTGATCGTTAAAACGGACCTTTCACAAAATATTTTTTCTTAAAATTGGTCCACTCACAAAATATTATAATCTAGCGCATTCCTAACACTAGATTGCCCAATGAAGTCCTTTTGACTACTTTTTAATTCCAATTAGAAAAACAATGATGTATATAATGACGCAATTTCTGAGAATTTTGTGACTTTTTGTGCAACATACAATTTTTTTTTTATTGTTAATATTTACTAATAACTTGTTATATAACTGTAAATAATATAAAAAATATTAAAAACTAATTTTAAACAAATTTCTTTACACATTAGTTATTCTTTCACAATCCAGCCATTTTGACTGCTTTTGGGCAATATAGGTATATACTAAGTTTTAGTCTTTTTCTAGTGTTAACAATACTTTAAATTTTTTTAATGGGCTTTTCACAAAATTTTTCATTTGAAAAACAGAGAATCTGAAAAAATATTTTATTATAAAAACGTATTGTTAACAATCCTTTACACTTCTAATTGGCATTACATAACATATTTTATCATAAAAACGTATTCTTAACAATATTTTACTTTTTTAGTGGGCTTTTCACAAAATATTTTATCATAAAAACGTATTCTTAACAATATTTTACATTTTTCAATGAGCTTTTCACAAACCATTTTATTTTAAAAATGCATTGTTAACAATGTTTTACATCCTTTTTTTAATGGGCTTTTCACAAATTTTTTCTTTTGAAAAGCGGAGAACCTTCACAAAATATTTTATCTTAACAATATTTTAATTATTTTTAATAACCTTTTCACAAAATTCTTTTGAAAAACGGAAGTCGAAGAAGCCTTTAAATTTTTATTTTTGGAACTATAAATCCTTGAGCATGCTCCTTTTTTTTTTTTTTACAGTTTTTTTTAAAACATAAAAAGGGCCCTATTTTTCGACATTTATAAAAAAGAGATCTGGTTGTGAAGACCGTTTTTTCGGTAATATTAAATTCACACAACATTTTTCACATATTTACAAAAACTGAGCCGTGATGGCTCAGGGGATAGAGCGTTCACCTTCTTCCAATGACGCGAACCGGGTTCGAATCCCATTCTACTCGAATTCCGCATCCAGCTTGCACCGACCACAGTGCTGACGTGAAATATGCTCAGTGGTAGACGGATCATCGGTTAGGGCTCCGTTGAAGTCAAGCTAACCGTGGGAGGTACTCGTGATCTTCCTCTCCATATAACGCAAATGCGAGTTAGTTTCATCAAAAAGTTCTCCACGAAGGCAAATTTCTTCCAACACTTGATCAAGGAGTTCCCTTGTCTTCTGTATTGGGTTCAAAATTACAAGGCTACGGAGTTGGACGTTAGTAACCCAAAAATTGGGTCGGCTGTTCAACGACGGTTATAAAATAAAATAAAATTTACAAAAACGAGACTTTTTGTGATTTTTAAGGAAAATCACAAAAACAGGACCTTTTTTCATCGAGTCTCAAATTATGAATAGATTTTTCACAATTTTATTAAAATCGGTATCCTTCGCAAAAAGTCTCCCAAATTAATACATGAATCAATTTATTTTATTCGACAAGATAACATTCAGCGTTATTTCTTGTTTGCTACACCACAGAAAGAATAATTCTCATTTTGAATTAACAAAATATATTTATTAAATATCAATATTTTTTTGACAACGTAGCTTTAATTTTTGTTTTAATTTGCAATCCCGTGGTTTGCTTGAAGGTCATAAAGCAAAGACCGCCCTGACACCTCAAGTTGTAGTTTGACAACCTCCAATTATTTCGGAATTTATGCAGATCATTCTCATCAACCATTGCTTTTACTTTTGTTTCCCCAAACCCCAGAACTCTCCGCGAACCTTACGTGCGCATACAGAACATAAAAATCAGCCGATTGTCCTAGAAATGTCAACATTCTGATCTTCATTGTTCGGACACTGGTCCATAAATTTTGATTTTGTTCGATCTTTCGCACGGAATATAACGAAAAAAAAATATATCACAACTCGCTCGATCAACAAGGTCATTTTTGCACGAAGGGAAACCAGTCCCGAGTCCCGTTACTTGCGGATTGGTATTTTGCGAATCCTGCTCTCTGTGAAACTCGTTTAATTGTCCTAAATCGGATTTGGAATTTCATGTGCGAGTATTTTATTTTTTAATTTATTATGATGGGTTATTGTGCTGGCGGAATGAGTGAAAGTGAAATTCTTTGCTGGGTTGAGGTTTATAATTAAAGTATTTGTGCCCCTTCATTGAACTTCCCTATGCTTCTTCTAATTCTATTAACAACAGAAGAATTCTATTAAAACGGGTTTGTTCTGATGAAAGTTTTCGGAAAGGATTTGCATATTGTTCATCATTTTATTTTTTTCATTTGTTATTGTTTACATTTTTCCTAACGCTGTATCTATTGCGAATTTCTGGCACAAATATCTTAGAAGGAACAGATATCTTGGAGTTAGCTGAGATTCTTTTTAATGATATTTTATTTTATATTATGAGGGCGGCATGAAATTTCAGTTTTAATGGTACCGGCCATGCTAATATTTTTGCCCGCCACTATTTTCACGAAAAATAATAATAAAATTTTAACATTAAAAATAAAATTTTGACATTAATTTTAAAATTTTAACATTGCAGCTCTAGTGTGACGGAAATAAAGTACCTCCCTACCTTTTTAATGTGAGTTTTACTACAGGGAAACCATATAATTTAAAGCCTAATTCTGAATTATTAGAACACCTAAATGCGTAACAATCTGCCATTATTAATTTAAAGCTATGAAGCAAATAAAGTAAAAATAGGAGAAAATAGAAATAACCGATCGAGCATATTGAAACTTCACCGTCCAAACTATTCACCAAAATGGCGACTGTTTACCTATGTGATCGACGGCAGCCAATCTAAATCGACGTCACAGAGCTCACGGGGAAACGAGTCTCGTTACTTGAGCCTAGGTATCCATGGCTGTAGTTTAAAGAACTTTTGTTAGTGGTCAAAATCGCAAAAAGAATGTAGAAACTGAAGACTGTAGAATAGCGCTAATTGTTATTATCTGGAACAAATATGGGAAACATTGAACACTTTCTATTGTTAAATTTCTCCAGCGTCTGAGTTAATGTTAGTAAAGCAAACTTGAAATTGAATTCTGCTAACGCAATATCCGCTTATCAATTGCAGAGATTTGGTCTTAATTATATGAAAAACACTTGTTGTTTCTAATGCCACTTGCCAATATCAGCAAGCCTGTTAGTGAAATCAAGCGAATCTAAGTGGAGGGTGCGTTTCTTGTTTTTCAGTGGCGCCATCTATTGTTTTAAAAAAAATTATATTTAATCCGAAAAGTTTTTTTTTTTGAAGTTGACGCTTTTGTTACTTTGAATCAGTAACATACATATTTGTTATTTTTAAAAGTATCTTGCAGAAAGATATTAATATTCGAAAGGTATGTCCCAGAAAGCTCGAAAAATTTCCGCCACAGGGTGTTTGTTTAATTAGTTTACTTTACACACAGATACTTTAAAAATTGTTTACTTTCAGTTTCAAAAGCATATCATTATACATTCGTGCCGCTATGCAACCATTACTAGTAAAAATCCTTAATATACTCTATTGAAGAAAGAGATGAAGCGAATCAAAAAACCAACGAAATGGTAAATAAACGAATTTGTGAGTAGGTGAATCAATGTGTAAATAAATAAATAAAAAGTGTGCAAACTACAACAGACAGCGGCCTTTTTTTTATTGTTATTATTAAATAATATAGTTAACTCAGTCTTGACCTAAGCGTTATTGAGCTTTACAATATTTGTTTTAGGATTACATATTTAAGAAACTATTTTATTAAACACCACAACGCGCATTAAAATTTTTTAATTACTTATACTAAAAAGCTCAGAAAAATCTATTTACATTTTTTCGACGAGATATTGTGAATTTTAAGTGATCGAGCTTCTTTTAGCGGAACCCCGATTTTAAAAATAAAGTTAATTAGCAACTATTAATGTACTGATGAAAAAAAGATTACAAATTAATTTAGAAGAAATTTTTTTCATTGCTTTATCAAAAACAGATATATAAAATTTGTTTTTATGCTAGACAGCTAAATTCTCAGGTCTGTAGTTGTTTCTAATTTAGTAGTTTTTATCGTTGAAATTGAATAAAATAAGCTGAATTATGGTTATGGTATGAGACTGGTTATAAGAAGAAAAAAATTCTTTAAAAAAAATTCTTTATTCTCGAATCAGGTTATTTTACTTTGAATTATAAAGTTTGAGAATAAATAATGATGCAATTTATTTGCAAATGCATATTCATTTAATAATTCCTTTTCTTTTTCGTATTTTCCTATCACAATATATTGTTATTAGAAAGTATATATATTTTTTAAATTTTGTTTTTTCTTTCTTCATTGCCATTTTGCTTGAATAATTTTTTTAAAATGAACCGAAATATCAAATAACTGTTAAATTTTTGGAAATATCAAATAAATAAAAATATAGTTTTATGTTACAAAAATTATAACTGGTTAGAAAGAAATTTTAACCCCAGTGACCTTTCCACGTAACCCTAAAGTTCCGCAGAATCCCATTTGGGAACCTTTTTTAGTTCCATGTATTCCATTTTTGTGTGTGGTTTTATCCAGTTTCTTCCGGGTGAAATGCCAACCCAACAATTTGTCTGACCTTTTGTTTATTACAATTTTGTTGTATAACGCAACGGATTTTTAAATCGTATTCTTATGCATTTATGTTTCTATTTCTTAGTGAAGCTTGAAAAATATCTCCTTAAAAACCATTATCTCATTTCACTGCTGTGTTTAAATTCTCATTTGGGAAGTGTTTTAGGTTTTTTACATAATCAGTTACACAATGGAATTGTTGTTTTTCTTTATTGTTAACCATTCATTACCCTTCTTTTTGTGATCTACTTTTTAGTCTATTTTATGAAAGTGTGTGTATACATGTGTATATATTTTTTTTACCTCAAATATTTAAACACATTATTTTTTTTTTTTAATTTCAGTTCAACGTTCTCGAAATCTTCAAAACAAAGGAAGAAAAGGTAAGACCGTTTGTTCTAGATAATTTTGTTTATTAAAATATAACTTTCTTTTTACTTCGTATTGAGTTGCGTTAAAAATAATTCATTATAGATCTTAATTATTGATTTTTATAATTAACTGTTTCATAGGGCTAGTTCATAGATAATTTGGCTTTAAAAAAAAAAAAAACGTGATCGTTTTATTACGATCACTGGTTACCCATTGGTCAAATGCTTTTTTTTTATTTTCTTCTTTGACTCCGCTAAACGCGACAACATTTCAAATCATGGGTTGCAAAACTGTCTCAATTGATGTTTGTCGTCTGATTGGTTTTCATATCCTGGCTATATACGTGTTTCAAGACGTCACAAAATACTTTTCCTTTTTCAGTATTCATATTTATATTAAAATCACCGTCAGGACAGTAATTATAAGTTAATAATAAAAAGAATATAAAAGTACTTTGAATTATTATTATGTAAATACATGAAGAATGGTGAAAAGCTGAATGGTGGAAGCTGGTGAAAACAAAAAGAAAAAAAGAAAATTATCAAACAGCAGCGGTCGCCATAGCAACTCATGCAATGGCGACGCATGCGCGTTGCTTACTATTACTCTTGAACACAGTTGAAAAGTGTGATGACGTCTAAATAAAGTGCGCTCGCCATAAAACCCAAAACAAGAGCCATTTGGCCAATGGGTGAATTCCAATAACGAGTAAACCCATAGTAGCCAATGGGTAAACCCATAGTATTATTAATATTATTACTAAATGTTACTGTTCATATTCATTTTCAGTGATTTAGTTGAGTTGATATTAAAGTATAGTAAATGTGATAAGAATGAATGCATATAAGATTTAAGATTATCCTTTCTGTTAGTCCATTCCGTAAAAAAAAAAAAGAAAGTTAAATTGTAAACAAATTTTTTGTTACTAGTACCTACAATGTAGTATTGATGATTACCTGATTGAATTTACTAGCCCTATCGCGCCAACTGTCAGAAATACGTGCGAGCATGAAGCATAATCATTCAGGGTAAAAATATAAAACTGTTAACCTAACTAATTCTTTAGCAGTTTATTTGAGGGGGGGGATTGTAATAGTTTGATTTATTTCATTCACCGTTACTTAGTTCTAAACAAAAATTACATAGTTAGACTTTGAATTCGAGTTAGTTCCCTTTCTGTGATGTTTTTTAAGTTTCTCGCGGGCCGCTGCCTAGAAGTTGCCAAGACTTAGCGATTATTCTGCCACAGATCGTGATACGGAAATCTCCCGGATCTAAAATACGGAAATCTCCCGGAAATCTTACGAATGCTTCTACGAACTCCCGTCCGGTTGCAATAATTAAATAAGAATAAATGTATAAAAGCTTTAAGATTATCCTTTCTATTATTTCGCTTTGAAAGAATTGCTTTCTTTAAGTGCAAAACGATGTAATGTTTTATTTTATACTAGTCTTTGAACAACCAACCCAATTTAGGATTTACGGCTACTAATGTTCAATAGCCTTGTAATTTTGAACCCAATCCAGAAGAGAAGGGAACTCCTGGATCAAGTATTGGGTGAAATTTGCCTTTTTAGAGAACTTTTTGATTCAGCAAACCCGCATTTCCATTACATCGAGAGGAAAACCTTCCACGGTTAGCCTGACGGCAAGGGGACTCTAACCCATGATTCGCCTACCACTGAGGATGTTTTTACGTGTGCATTGCGGTCTTGCGAGCCGGGTACGGAATCCGAATCAACCAGCTATCGCTGGGATCGAACCCGGGTCACCTCATTGGGAGGCGAGCGCTCTATCCTCTGAGCCACCATGACTCATGATGTAGTGTTAATGATATGGAAATTAATCGCATGAATGATGTTGATAAAATACATCTAAATTAAAAGCAAAGGGTTGAATATGAGCCATGAATTTCATTCTGAGATTTAATTTCTGTTCAATTTAAGAGGAAGAATCAGTTTTAAACGAATGCTTCAAAACGAGATATGAGTTTTTAAGATACTTAACGCTGTATGAATAGTTTCTATATAAGTTATGCTCATTATTATTATTTAATGTTCCGTATTTTAAAGAATTTCGCTTTTTCAGGAACAAATGATGCTTTCGTCCTTATTCAAATGGGTAAAGAAAAATTTCAAACTACGGTTAAAGAGAAAGCTACAGATCCTGAGTGGTATGAAGAATGCGATTTGTAAGTATTAGTCTTAATTGTTATCTTCTATATTCTAATTGTTATATCACTCTAATCGTTTGGATGACAGGAAATTCTAATTACCGATTCTTGCAATCCTCCATCACTGATCGTTGTAGGGCAAAACAGGGAAATTTTGCAACAGTTCAGTGGCCTGTTATAGCATTTTTAACTGTGGCCACTTTTAAAACATGTAGCCCTTTTTTCAGAAATTAAAAATGAATTAGAAGAATTCAGAAATTATTTTTTGTTGAAAGATTTGGCTACGCACCCTGCTAATAGATCAATCAATTGAGCGATTCTCTCGATTTAGAACTTTATTTTTCATTAGGGGACATACAAACATTGCATAGGCATGTTTTTGACAATTTTGAACTTTTCACCACCTCAGGAAAAATGAAATAAATCGCAAAAATCGACCCATGAAAAAATTCCCCATGATTAAGGAAATCCTAACTGAGGTTTTTTTGCTTTTAGTTTGACTTTTACTGTGCTAGTCTAAAGTTATAAGAATAAAACAAAATTTAGGTTTCAATTTCTTTCATAAAGTCTTGAACTGAATATTGTTTAGGAAACTTTTGTGTTCAAAACTCTTGTCCTCTGAAACTCTTCTAAGGAATTTTTTTCTTTCCCCAAATCTGGAGTTTATTCCTGGTTTGAAATTTTTCTTCATGTAATTATGTTTATTTTGTTTTTAAGAAAATTTTGAAAATAAGGGGATTTTTATGTCTTAGTCAATGTTACTCATACCCTTCCTCTTTGTCAGCGAAAATAACAAATAACAAAATGTCTCCCCTTGTTAAGGTCGTACATAGTATTTGAAGGAGCCCTAAGCAATAGCTTTGATAATATAAAGGAAAAAGATTTAAAAATATGAGATTATGCAATATATTTTTATTAATTCCTTCCAATTTTTTTGCATAAAGAACTTTTAATTTTTTTCATTAATGTAAAACATAGCAAGTTTTATCTCCTCATAAATTCATCATTTATTAAATTTTTCGTTATTATAACAAACTTGTACTACTTATTATTTTTTAGCCATGTTTCTGTATAAAGAACTTGTGCTCCTTGCTCCATCTTAAAAAGTAACCTAATTCTGAATAAAGATAAAGGTTATGAGACATACTCAGACATATTTTATTTAACATGACTGCTCACAAATTAATCTTTTTTTAGAACTCTTATTGGTCGAGATTCTGATGTTCATCTGACAGTTTTCCATCGTAATGTTTTGGGATTAGATGAGTTTTTAGGACAAACAAGTGTATCTTTGCAAGGCATTGAAAATTTTGACCGACCTTTCACCAGGTAATTATCTATCAGCTTTAGATCTTAATTTTTTTAAAATCTATTTCCACTTTATTTTTGTGTATTAACTTTATACTTTGATGCATTTATTTGTGTTTTATTGTTTCTTAAGTGTGAAAGAATAAACTTGGGGCGGTATAATAAACTTTACAGGAACACCCACCATACTTGAATTTACTGCAAAAAAGAAAAATTTATTGTATTTAGGTGATTGTTATTGTTGATTAATGTTACATGCCTGTAGTTTACTGTTATTAGACGCAATATAATAAATAGGAAGAAATTAAAACTAGTTGACTCAAATTTTTTTCGTATTGTGTCTGAAAACAAAAGAAAAGTTTCTATTTGCAATGAAAAGTAATCGAATTGTAGATAAGTTATATTGTAAAGCTATTGAAATCCGATAAAATTATTTTATATCAAATATTCTTACAGTATCAACTTAGTTAATTCTTATGAAATTTTGATTGTATGATTTTCTTTTTTTAAAACTAAAATTGTTTCTTTAAATGTTACTACTTTTCTTTATGGTGTAATTGAAGTATTTTGTTAATCCTCTGAAAAACTTTTGTTATCTATCTTTTTTGTAAACAAATATTTGTTATATGTATATATATGCGTGTGTGTGTGTTACTGTGAATGACTGAACGTCAATGGTGAATGTCAACAACCACATAGTCGCTTTGTCGAATGTCCAAATTTTTTAAAATCTGATTTGATATTAATTTATTCATCGATATTATTATATTTATTCGTTATTTTAATATCTGCTGAGGATAGATTAGGAGAAACGTCAGTGTTCGGAGTACCGGTTAATAGCATACTGGGCAATGACTTTTGACCTAGTATGCATTTTGGACACTTACCAAAGCGACTACAATTTGTCTAAGCTAAGAACTCCTCCCGCCACAAAGTCTGAGGCCGTCTGGTGCTATGGAAACAAAATGACGCATTTTAGAGAGGGTAGCTTCACTCTAGGACTAACACAATAGACCGAAGAAAGAGCGACCGAAGATTCCCTTTCTCTCGCCGACACAAGCCAAAATCACCCCAAAACAGTGACCCTGCACCCCTTCTTAAAATAGTCATTCATACCTCGTTACCATAGTCACCGCCACAGGTCCAGATGAATGTCTGGGGGAGTTCTTATTTTAGTCAAACTATATGCGATGTCAACATTCAACAGTAGAAGTCAACAACCACCCAATTTCTGTCATTCACAGTAATATACAAGTATATATATATATATATATATATATAGCTATTTCACTATTTATAATCAAGCCATTCATTTTTTAAGTAATCAAGAAAAATTGTTTGCTATTTTATATTTGTAACCATATTATTTGAGAATTTTGAAGTAAATTATAAGGAAATAGATCTAAAAATAATTTGTCGGATCATTTATTCTTTTGAAATTTTAGATAATCTAATATTGATTAGATAATCTAAGTTTAGATTAATAATGTTTAGATTATCTAAGATTGAAATTAAATTTTTACCACTCCAAGAATAGCTTTCAGGCACCACTTTCACCATTAAAATATCTACCACTCTAAATGTTAATGTTTTAGTAACCACTATAAAAGTTAATGTTTTTTGTAATTAATGTCTAGTGACCACTATATTTAGTGGTTTTCGGGTATTATATGGGAGGAGTGCAAAAAGTAACTGTTGTCTTGTAAACTTTTACTGTTTGTGTACAGTTTTTTACGCCTTTGAAAGAATACAGAGTGCAAAGGGTTAAGTTTCCGAATTGTATTCCTCTTCCTTATTTATATTGTATTTTTTGTTATCAAATGAATATTATTTCAGGTGGTATACTTTAAAGGGGAAAAGCGAAAAAAGTGAAGATAAGAATAGAGGAGAACTTGAAGTACGAATATCTTTTATTGTTAGACGTTGCAATGACACACAGAGCTTAAATGATCTGAGCTTCAAGAAAAAGAAGCATTCCATTAAAAACTTAGCTGTTAGTGTTGGTAAGTTACTTCTGCCATGGATATTTGTAAGAGTTATAATAATCTAATTACATTTACCATTCAACATTGTATTTGTTAAACCATTGTTTGCGTGGTCTTATAAATACACTACAGAGTTCAAAATTGACAGTGGTCCAGGATCACTGATTTACACTTGAGTAACCATAAAATAATTATCAGTGGTCCCCCAGACCAGCAAACAATGTAAAAGGATGGTGTGCTTTTTTTATTTTATTTTAATTATTTTTATTTTCCGTTTCATGTTGGTAGTAGTGTGTCTCGTGTTAGTGTTGGTAAGTTACTTATACCCTGGATATTTGTAAGAGTTATAATAATGTAATAGCATTTACCATTCAACATTGTATTTGTTAAACCATTGTTTGTGTGATTTTATAAATACACTACAGAGTTCAAAATTGACAGTAGTCCAGGATCACTGAATTACGCTTGAGTCACCATAAAATAATTATCAGTGGTCCCCCAAACCAGCAAACAATGTAAAAGCATGGTATGCTTTTTTTTAATTTTATTTTAATTATCTTTATTTTCCGTTTTGTGTTTCGGTCTGTTTTTTTGTCACAAATATCATATTTAATCATAAATGAGACCATTACACATACTTCGTGTTTTATTTAAATTTTATAACCGTCGTTGAACTACCAACCCAATTTTGGGTTTACGACTACTAATGTTCAACTCCGTAGCCTTGTAATTTTGGAAACATTCCGGAAGGCAAGAGAACTCGTGGATCAAGTATTGATCCATGATCTGTCTACCACTTAGGATAATTTACGTCAGTACTGTGGTCAGTCTAAGCTGGGTGTGGAATTCGCATCGACCAGCTGTCGCTGGGATTTGAACCTGGTTCAGCTTATTGGAAGGCGTATGCTCTATCCTCTGAGTATTTTAATTTTTCATTAAATAAAAAAGAAGCTAATAGAGATATGTAAACAAGTCAGTCAACAGACCTATATATAATAAACATGAGCTCACAAAAATTTTGTATCCACCTTGGAAATTTTTTTACTATTATTAAAAAAAGAATTATAAATCTGCTTTTTTTTAAAAAAAAAAGTTGTCTTTTCAGACTTAAACCTCGGAAAAAAAAATTTTTCCCGCAAAAATTATAAAAATTTCTACCAATACAAACGCGATTTAAAATCACATCGTGATTCCTATTTACATGATTTAAGATATCACACTGTGCTTCCTATTTTCTCAATTTTGTATCAAATATCGCTTTTAATTATTCACCCGATTTAAAAGCGACTATTATGATTAATGTTTAAGTGACTTAAAAATTATTCGGACCCTAATTTAGAATCAAACCTTGATTTTCTTATTCTAGGAATTTTAAAATCAAATATCGAGATTCGTTTTCATGTGATTTTAAAATCAAACAAAAATAATTATATTCACGTCATTTAAAAACCACACAGTGAGATTCATATACTCACAGTTTAATTAAATGAATAAAGTTTTGCATTGATATTTGTTGATAATGTTCTCTGGACAAATACTTCCTACACACACAATCTTCTTTCTGAAATTTCTGATATTTTTTCAATTATTTGAAAAGTGTTTTTGCACAAGACATTTTTCGATTAGTATTTTTCAGCTCTTTTGGTTTTTGACTGAACTCATCTCTGTAATATGAATCAATACAGAATTCAAAAAAAGAAACCTAAACGTTTTTGAGAAATTTCAAGATTTTCAAACAAATTTTGCAATGAAAAGGTTGAAACCAGTTACAAGAGTTAATGTGTGCCGAAAGCTTTGTATTTGAGATTTTGTGTTAGAAAGTTTTTCATTTCATCTAAGTCTGCTAGTGAAAATGTGTAAAAACTAATGATTTCTTTTAGTTACTGGCTTTTCAGACCAGCGACTAATTTTTCCTTATTTCTATTCATGCACTTTTTCGAAATATTTAATATTTGTTTTCAAGTTTAGCAATCTAATTCAAAATATAGTTATTTGGGCTGTAAGGGTTGTAAGGCAGTTGAAATAAAATAAAATAAAAATTTTTTTGTTTAAAAAAAAAAACCCAGTTCAGATATCTTCGGATTAAAAATAAATTGGTTACTAAAACTAAAAAAATATCTATATATTTTTTAATCTGATTACTGAAAGAAACATAAACAGATTGAAACAATTGAGAGTCCACTATTAATAAAAATGAGCAAATGGAAATTAATTTTTTTATAAGTCTAATTTGATTTGTACAGTGTTTAGTTTTTAATCTTAAGATTAATTGCAAAATGCATATATCTTGAATAAGTTAAAAAATTCATTAACGTCTCAATAAGTTTTAAAAAAATTTAGCATCACAAATCATTTAATATTTTTATTTTTCATTTCGTCTTATAGTGGTTGCTAAAAATGCTAAAATTAACCAACTGCAGTAGCTAATGCTACTGCAGTTGGTTAATTTTTATGAACTGTGAAAAATATCAATTTAACTCCTTTTATTCTTTGGAATTTAAATAGGAAAAAAATTATGTATTATTACTTGTTTTTTTCAAAAAAAAACCTTGTTTTTTAATTTTTTTAATATGCAAAATTTATTTTATTGACTTCATCAATAATTTTGCAGGTCATAAAATTCAAAAATTGCCTTCAAGGAGTGTCTCATTTAAGACTTTTGATCCAAGAAAGAAATTGGAGAGATTGAAAGAGAAAAGATCATCGGGTTCTTTAAGTAATGAAATTGGAGATGACGAGTTCAATGAAATGTTTAGTCACGTTCCTATGAAACGTCATGGAGCTCTTTATGTAAGTTTAATTAAAAAATAACCTATTTGAACTTTAATAAATAAATACTAATGAGCTCATAAATGTTTTTTTTATTTTTGGAATTAATCTTGTTTAAAAGATTAGTTGATTGTATAATTTGTTAATTGTTAAAAATGTGTTTTTAAAGTTCTTAAATAATTCTTATCTTTTTAGTTATGTATTAATAAAAAAGGATAACATACAGCATAATAATAATGCAAAACTATTAAAAGCATAAAAATAATTCAATACTTAGTTGTACAAATTTAATGCTTTTTTTTTTTTTAAATTATCTGCTTTTGTATTTATCATGTTGCTTTTTGATATTCATTCAAGAAGGGTTTCCTCTAAGTTTTCTTATTTTTTAACACATTTAAAATTGAAAAAATAAATAAATAAAATTTAATCTCACACTAAACTGTTCAGAAGAAAACTATACAGTACTTTCAATTGTATTATTATTTCTTACTTAGAGGATTTGTATTTCATTTGTCCTTTTTAACTAATTTAATATGAAAAAAGGCTTTGATGTCTGTTATAGATTGCAGGCTCATAAGTTAAGAATAAGTTTAGGCTTTATTATAAACTTTTCTTGCATAAAATCTTTCTAATTTAGCGCACCTTATTTTTTTACTCTGTTTTTCTTTTCCCTTTTGCATTTTTTTAAAAAAAAGCATTTTTTTATTTATTTTCCAAAAGTTGAATCACAACTGTTATTTTTTAAAATTTATCTGTGTTATTATATTAATTTCTTAATTATCATTCATGCCTATGCCATTTCATTAAAAGCTATCTTTTATTATTTCTGAGGATAGTTACGCTCATGATAAAATTTGTTACTATCTTTTTTTTTAACACTTTGCGTAGTTAATTATAATATTAATTTCGCAGTAATTACTGAATGTTATTTGTACTATGATATAACATGTAATAGTTAAATAACGTGATTAACTTGATATTAATGAAAATTCTAATGTCAATTTAATAATAGGGGAGAGGGGGGCACATGTGAACAAATTTTTTTATTTCTTCATTTTTCGAAAAATATCATCAATTTTTCATAGTAAAAAAGTCCATATGTTTAAATAGTATTTTCTTTGTCTTGTGGAATTTTTTGAGATTTTTCAATAAAATATTTCTTTATTTTATAATATTTTAGAAAAATGACTTCAATTGTTCACATGTGCCCCTATTGGGGGCACATGTGAACAGGCCTGGGGCACATATGAACAAGATTAAAAACACAAAGCAATCATCATATTTCAAAGAAAAAAAATCTTTAATATAACAGATATAGATACGCATTATACTGAGGGGGTTGTAGCTTACTATGTGAATTTAAATTGTACAACAGTACTGTCAATAAGAAAATAATTTTTCAGCTGTACAATAATTTATCCGTAATTGGGTTTTTCGCAACTTCATGTTCCACGGGTGTTGTAATGGGCCTTTTTCTTTCTTCTCTAATACTCTTTCATGCTTTTTTTTTATTTTTTCTATCTTTTCATTTGTAGCTTTAACAATTCTATTTTCTCAGGTGTATCAGTTAATATGCGTGATGCGCGATCAACCATTTAATAAAAAAAAATTTTTTTAAAGGAAAAATTAATAAATTAATTATGGAAAATTAAATAATGATAATTTTAAATGCATACATATTTTTTAAACTTATAATATCATGAGGATAATAATCTTAATACTATGTAGGGGCACTTGTGAACTGTTCACATCTGCCCCAGATGTTTTGTTCACAAGTGCCCCCATCATCCTTCTTAAACCTAACTTGAAAAATAAAGAACTTTTAATTGAGTAAAAAAAAAGAATAATTGTCATAAACTTACCTGAATGTTCATATAATGATCTGCAATAGTTAATTTTAGTTTATTAGTTGATTTATATTATGCTTTCACTTGGAGAAGCGAGCGATTATAATATATGCAACACCAGCTGATACAAAGAAATTGTCAGAATAGACCAACAAAATGTCTCATTGCTCTGAAAGTTTTTCAGAGAGGTAGGACTAGTACTGCCATCAATTGAAAATTTTTCGAGATTTTTTATTTCAAATCATATTGGTAAAACATACCATGTTCACATGTGCCCCCTGTTCACATGTGCCCCCCTCTCCCCTATAGATTGTTTTAGGAGTAAAAGAAATCATTTCTTATAGGCTAAAATATTTAATTTATATTTAACAAGATTCCTTAAAAAAGTATACAATTTTATTTTTTCTCCTTTTCTCAATTTATTTATAATATTATATTACTGAATATCAGTTGATAAAAAAATCTGTCATTTATGCCTTTTAATTCAAAATTGATGAAGCCTATTTATGATATTTTTGTTGCAAATCATTAACCATTATTAGGTTAGTTCAGGATTATTTTTAAATTAAATAAAATAAAAAATAAATTTGTGTGAGCATTTAAAGTTTACATTTATAACATTTTAAAGTTTTTATTATTAATCATACCTTACTTAATTTTTTTGCATCATATTTTGTTATCATTAATTCAAGATACTTTTTGTTTATTTTTCTTTACTCTCTTCTGTTTTTGTGTCTTTATCATACCTGTCAAATCTCCTTTTTTTTAACGAGGGCTCCTGTATTTTACAACTCTCTCCTATTTACCTGTGCATTCTCCAATTTCTCCATATTTTCTGAAGAAATTAAAAAAAAAAAAAAATTGGCAACAAAATATCCAGTGATGACAAAAATACTTCTTTTGTTCATCAACAGATGGTGCTATTGCCAGTATTGCAGTATGTTGAGTGTTAATACTCTAAGTAATGGTTTAAAAAAATCTTCTTTTGATTAAGATTTATATGCATTTTTTTTACTTTGTTAAATGTATGTGCTTATATTATTTCCAATTTTGAATATCTTTTTTTGACTTACATGTTTATGCATGATGTATCAAAACTACTCGTAGCCTGAAAATGTCGCTAGTAAAATCTCTGTTATTTTATCTCTCTAATGTTAGCAGGTATGCTTTATGAGTCTGTTAATATTGGTTCATTTACTAGGTTAATACTGAAATTTTTACTTTGAGCTTAGCACAAGATTACATTTAATTTGTTACATTACTTTGTGCCACTATACATTATTACATTAATTTGTGCCATAAAACCACAACCCATCCTCTTTCTAACAGTGAATATAAAAATTAAGTTAATTATTTTTAGTAATTTTTATTCTCTTATCTAGAGTAGCACATTATCCTTGCCCCAATCAGCCATGATAACCAGTTCCATACAAGAAGCTGAAAGCTTAGATGAAATACCACAAGAGGAAGAAGCAGCAGAAATGTCTGATAGCTCCAATTCAGTGGAAAGTCAAAGCTCTAATGTAAGTATTGATGTTACGGAAACAACAAAAGGATGCATTAATTCTAATATTTTGTCTATAATTTCATATTTATTATGTCATATTTTTCTACAAATTTGTTTGATGATTGATTATACAGGAATCCCATGGGTTTGAAAAATGTTCAGTACATTCTCGGAAATAAGACTCTCACTTTTTTGGCGATTCAACAATCCTCGAACCTATTTTGTTAATTTTGAGTCTCATTTTGCCTGATTTGTAAAAAAATGCGAACTCTGAAATGTATGACGAAAATGATTCCTCAACTTGAAGCCTCATCGTAATGCATTGTGGGATATTGTTTTCTAGAATGACAAAATTAAAATAAAAACTAGACAATCGAAAGTAAAGTGATGAATTTAGCCGTCCAGCCTGTATGATGTGGTCAAGGAGTTAGTCTCATTCCTGAAAGATCCAGGGTTCGATTCCCGCTTTGGGCATGGATGTTATTTGTCTCTTTATTACATTTTGCCACCTATATGGTGCCAAAGTTAAAATGATTTATAGAAAATTTTAACACATTGGGCCCTATGAGTTTTTCTTTGGAAAAAAATAGAATGATGAAATATTTCTTCAGTTTTGACAAAATTCTAAAAGTGACAATAGTTATTCATAGATAGTGAATGATGATAGTTATTTTGCCTTTTTGACAAAATTTGTGCCCATAGCATATGCCAGGAAACAGTTTCATCAAAAACGAAGAAAGTTTTTTGATATTTGAGTATTTATTTTTATTACTGTTGGGAAGTAAATTTACATTAAAGCCTGTAGCAATTTTTTTATTATAAAACCTGACTTTAAAGTTGAGAGATCTTGCTGGATAAAATTATCAAAGAAATGTGTTTTTTTTAAAAAGTAATATGCAATGGTGGCTGCAAGTATATAAAGATATTGATGATAGTTTCATTTTTTGTTACAAATTTTCAAACTTTTTAAGGTTGGTGGATATCCTATAACAAGATCATTTTAAAAATAAACCTGTAATAAAAATTGCAAAAACTTGTAGGAAATAAAATTTTAAATGTCCATTTTACAAGAATATTCCATTAAATTTTAATTTTAATCTTAAGTTTTTTTTTCTGTTGTGATTTTATTTGCAACTAAACTAAAACTGTTTTTTGTTTGAAGGCTCGTGAATAATCTTCTATTTATTTATTTATTTATTTATTTAAATTTTCAGTTACTGCATTTCTTTGTGATTTCCTGTTTTTGAAAAAACATAAATAAATTACTTTTTATTAGAAAATGATATTTATTTTTTTATTGTGCAATTTTAAATTAATATATTCTATTTTATTACTGAAGTTCAAAAGTTAATTTTTCTTTTTATTGCTAATTGAAAGTTTTCATTAAGAAAATAGTAGTAACTATTTCTTAATAAAGTAAAAATTATCTAAACCATAAATTTATGAATTTTTTTCAAGAGTTTAAAAAAATACATTATTAATTTCTCGTTAGTAAAATTTTATGTTGATTTTTTAAAATGTTACTCAGTTCATTTCGAACATTGGCATTGTATTAATTTATTAATTGAGCATTTTAACTAGCATTTAATCTGTTTAATTTGTTTTTAATTTATTTATTTATTATAGATGTTTGATATTGAATATCTAAACATGGAGGCACTTAATGGCTGTGCTAACTTTTGAGTTAGCAGTATATCATATTCAATAGGTTTTTTTTATCTTTAAAAAATTCCAATATTTTTTTAAAATTCATTTTAAAAGAATTCATAATTTTTTTTAAAAATTAATAACTCACTCTTACATTAAACGTCATTACTTGTCTTTGCTTTAGGCCACAGAGTTATTTGTTTATTGCTAAGAGAAATATTTAATTTTTCTATTCTCTGACTTGTTTTAAATGTATTGCTACTTATCATTTACTTTAAATTTAGATTTTAATGTGGAGTTACATTTATTAATCAAGTATACCTGCATTAAATGTATTTATATTAATCAAATATATTTTGATATTTATTTATTTATTTTTTGTTTAAATATTTGATTTTAAGTAAGATTGTATACATTTTCAGACTTCTAAACAGTCTTTACAGAAAAACATTTCCTTTCCTGCCACAGAAACAAAGCTATTAAACCATGGAGAATGGACAAATCGCATTTTATCGCATGCTAAAGGTGTGAAAATTTTAAACTTATATAATTTTTGCTAATGTTGTTAGTAATGTTGTTTCTTTGCTTGGACGGGTACTCATCTACTCAGACTAAATTGCTCTGGACTGTCCTAACAGTCTTTAAAAAACTCTATGTAAAGTGCATAACAAAAGTGGGAAATTTTTTGATTTTGTGAAAGTATAAAAAAAACAAGAATCTGAGTGAGATTGAGATCGGAACAAAACCTATAGTACGTAGCGTTTTTAAAAAGTGCTTAATTTTCCCTTTACGAAAATGAGTTTTTTTCTCCTTAATATGTCAATTTTTGTCGCGTATTATACAAAAGTGTAGTTTTCACGTAGTTCTATTCAATGTTTTCACAATTCCTTCAAACACAATGCATTTCGGCATACTGTCGGGCCGTAGCGTATGAAACCACCATTAACTTTACATGTTTGATGAAATACTTGCAGGTCCGCATGTGCGTATACTGAACTGTTTTCGGTGAGATTCTTGTACTCTCGTATGCAACTTGCTGGATTTTGCCTGATATTTTCAATTTCTGGCTTTATTTTCCACTCTCTGAAATGAAACCAAAAATTCTTTCTATGGTGGCTAATATAATCAAGAAGAGTTCTTTGTCAGAAACTAGTTATTTTATCGTAATCATGTAAAGACTTTGAAATTTTTTTATTTTTAATGACGGGCACTTGAGGTTTGTCCCATTGGCCACTGAAATGCCAGAACTGCTACTCTCTTCTCGTTAGCCAGTGGACACCTGTGGCGAAGCCACTGCGGTGGAGCAGCGTCGCCCACGTCACACAACCACAAACCCGCTTATAGGGCGGGTCACATTCATACACAAAAGAGAAAGGACATAGAACACAGAGAAAGAAACATCCAGAACTGAGAAGGATTCTGAAGGAAACTGAGCAGGATTCGAACCCGCGGCCAATGGCTCCTCAGTCAGACACGCTAACTACTCGGCCACCTGGTCGGCAAGTCTTTGAAAATGATTTTGCATTTTGTTAATCTATGTAGTGCTTAAAAATATTTTTTATTGCTTAAAATGTACTTAAGAGGTCTTATTTTTTGTTGAAATGTTTGGCTATTAATTTTTAATTGTGTTAGCTTGTTCTTTTCGTAATTGCAGTTAACCGAAATTTCTTTTCTTTTTTAGACTCTCTAATGGCTAGATCTGAAACAAATCTCATTGAAGCTTTAAAATCAGATTCGCCTTCAGCACCTACTAGACGGAGCAAGTTCGAAACATTGCGGAATAGTAAGTGAAAATCTTACATTTAAAATTATTTACAACTTCTAATAAAATGCTATTAATATCCATTGACTAAACTTAATATGCAGTCGTGCTTAGAGATGAGACTGGCTTAGCTCAACCCTGGGTCTGATTTGGGCTCGGGCTCCATTACTGACAAAAAAGGTTTTAGTCATGCTCGGACTCATGATAAAATTAAGATTGGTATTTAATCCGTGGCAGAATCGCAGAAAGATTTTTTTTTTGAAAAGCAAAAAAAATTTCTTTTCTACAGAAATTTACACGTAATATTTGAATCATGCTTTTAGATAATCACTTTTTGACTTGATCAATTTACACCGATAGTATCGTAAATCAATGTAATATTTTGATTGTATTTTCGGCAGTTAATGATATTGATTTTCATGTGAGTTTTAAACATCCCGATATATTTCAAACAATATGGAAAATTCGAATAGTGAATTTGAGTATTTACTTTTTAAGGCAATAATTATTTCGAATATCGGCAGTTATTGCTATTGGTATTTCTCCATAGTTTTTAAATCTGATATTATTTATTATAGCCATTTAATCCCAAAGTGAAACACTCTTTTTAAGAGATTCGCGTGTTTTACTACTACAGATTTCATGATTTTTAATTATTTTTTTGATGATTATTTACAAATTTATTCATTTTTGATTTTTATGATGATTATTTACAAAATGCGAAAAAGAAAATAATTTCTGCTTCCTCCCCCCCCCAACAAAGTGGGAAAATATCACCTATAACATTAGAATAAAAAATTTATAGTTTTTATTTTTTATTGTTTTTTGTAAACACAGCGCTTTTGTTATTTTAAATTAGTAACATATATGTTTGTTGTCATTAAAAGTATCTTGCAGAAAGATATTAGTGCTAGAGAGTTTCGTTGCAGATAGCTCGAAAAAATTCTGCCACAGGAGTATTTAAATTGGTAAATTCTGGCTATTTGTTTAAAAACTTCTGGGTGGTGTTTTCTTTTTTGATCACTTCAATTATTCTATGTTTGGTTCCCATCGCTTAGTTTTTTTTATATCCAAATATTTTGATGGGTAAAGAATTATCATCCTTTGGCTTTCAAAAATTTCTAATGTCTTCAAGACTCTAATCACAAATGTTAAAATAATAAGTAAAATTTAAAGAGCCCACTCTCTAAAGATGAAAATTATAATTTTTGAATCAAATGTGACCATTATATGTTTTTCTTTGAATAACAGTGTTACATAAAAAATGTTACAATGATCTTTGTTAACATACATAGACAGTGAAGTGAGTTCTGGAATATAAAAAAGTTTTGCGATGGTTTTATTACTTTATGTTCACTGAATGGTATATAAACGAACACCGTGACCATGGAATATTTTCTCTCTCTTTTAGCAACAATATCTGAAAATCATATTTTATTTCCATGTACAGTGCACCAAGAAAAAATGCAACACCTTAAATAATTTTTGATCTAAGGATCGGTTTCACTTTCTGGGACTCAATTTTAAAGCTTAAAAGGATTGACTTTAAGTATGATAATTAATAAGTACAGATGATATTTCAAGTTATGAAATCAGACGCAAAAACGTACTTTTTCTGAATAAACATACCATTTTCTTAAGGATTCTGATTTTTGACCCCTAGGTGGTAGCTGCAATCTGGAAAATATGGGCCCAATAGTTTGGTCAGGAAAGAACTCCAAAGTATGGACCCTGTAATGTTAATTTAACTTTTTGGGTATTTCGCTATATCTCGAGAAATTTTTAAGCAAATTAAAATATTTTTGCATGCAATTGTAAAATTTGTTTCTCCAACGATAATTCCATGCAAAAAATAACTAATGTTAAATATATATTATTTATTATTTTATTCATTAATAGTCGCAAATCTTTTGAATTGTCATCATCATCATAGTTGGCCAGACAGCCCAATGTGAGCCAATGCCTTCCTCTAAAGATTTCTCCATGACGACTTCTGATTTATCTTTGATCTCCAATTCTTTTCATTAATTGCGAGAAAATGAGGCTCCACTGAGTCTGACTCCACTTTTGAATTGTAAGGTATAGAATTATTTGCATTATTTGTAATTTTACTTGGCAAAATACAAAATCGGTGAGATGGTTCCAGAAAAATCCAATTTTAAAATTACGCATTTAGTTCAGAGTGAGTTTATATTCAGATTATTCAAAGTCTGTTTATTCAGAGAAAGAACGCTGTTGTGTCTGATTTCGTAGCTTAAAATATCGTCTGCACTAATTAATTAGCATATTTCAGGTCACCCCCTCCAGCCATTAAGATTGAGTCCTAAGTTGTGAAAATTTATTCAGGGTGGTCCCTTTTTTTGCGTGCTGTACATTGTGGAAAACTTTAATGCACTGCTACACTATCACATTGTACTCAAAATTAAAAAGTAATTTGCAATCTAATATTAATTTGTTTCTTTAATGTTTCAGATCTCAGAAGGCACACCTTACAACTCTCTGAATCTCCAGATTTATCAGTTTTAGCTCTGGCAAACAGCAAAAAGAAAAACGCACTAGAGTCTTTGAAACAAGACTTACCAAAGAACAACCAAGCTTCTACTCCAGAAGGTATTCCACCAGAAATAATTCAGCAATATGAGAAAATGAATCATAAGGTATAACTTTTGGTTAGATCACTAATAATGCAAACCAACAAATTTACTTCACTTTTATTTTTTGTTTATGTATGTTAGCAAAAACAGCACTACATCAGGGGACACACTGTCTGCTAACATACTGGAGTCTTTCTGTAGTCAGTGGTAAAACCCAAAACTGACTGTGCCCCGATGTCCCATAATCAATAAACTAAATAAGAAAATGCAATAAAAAAATCTAATATTGAAACAAAAGATTAAAATTCACTAATAGACAAAAAAAAACGCAAGCCAAAAGTACACTGAGAAAATACTAATAAGGCCACCTCTACATATAAAAAATATAAATAAAGATAAAGTTACAGTTACAAACCCTGATGAAGTGAGGTTTTAGCTAACGTACATATCTTTAAAATTTCGTTTTGCTTGTTTTTGGTTTTAGTTTTTATTTAAATTGTCTATATAAGACAAATTTGGTTTTAGCCCTTTTCTATTTTGACTTATTAAAGTAATTTTCTTATAATTTGCTTAGATCAATTTCATACTTTGATTGAATTTTAAAAAAATGTTTTATTGAATGCATATTGTCTCTTTTTTTTTAAAAAATAAGATTTCAATATTGTTTTAGTTATTGTTTATTTTTAAAAGTGTTGTTTTTGATTTTCCAGATTGAAAAGAATTAAAGCAGAACATGTAAATTGTAATACTGTTATTAGAATTTTACTATTTTTAAATTTGACATGGAGAACTCATTCTTGAATTAGGTGTATGCCTGGGTTTATTTAAATGGTTAAACCTAAATTGTTTTATCACGAATTCATAGATGTGTCTTCTTTAAATAAATTTGTTTGCAATGAAACAATGGTTTTATAGATTGGAAGATTTATTTTCCATTTATTGTTTAAAAGCATGTTTAAATGTATGTTTTAAACAATTTAGCTTTCCACTTGAAATTTCGAAAAAATTGAAATTTATTGTAAACTTATTCAGATGGTAGATTAAGGTTTGTAAAGTTGAGAAAATGCTTTCTTTAAAGCCTTTAGTGCATTATGGGAGATAACAATAAAACATTTTTTCCCTATACATAAAGTGTTTCATTTAAAATCTAATCAGATATATTTTATAGACCATTCAAATTAAGCCTGATATATTTCTTAGAGAAGGCATCATTTGCGTCAAATTTTAAGATGTTAAAATTCAATTAATAATAATATAATTTCTATATTCTTTTTAATATAATTTCTATATAAAAGACTTAAAGTGTCCAGTGAAAAATTAACTTATAGTTAATATTTTTATCAAAGGTATAATTTTGTAATAATTTTCGTGAAAATATATTTTATGTTAACTATGAAATAAAGATAAGCAGCTCTAAATTTAAAGTTATCCATGAGATTGGTTGTATCAATTATAAGATAATTTACGCGACTCCTAAGATATTATTACGTTTTTCAGGAATTAGTGTATTTAGCGATCAAACAACAAGGGGATTTAGAGAGACAAAGGGATAAAATAGCAGACTTGGAAAATTATTTAGACAATTTATTGGTTCGTGTGATGGAAACAACACCTAGAATTCTTCAAAAACCAATTTTGAATGCATCGTGTCATAGGTAATCACTTCTCTGCATTTTTTTTAAAAATATTATATTTTTAATTATTGATAACATGTCTTAATTCTTCATGACATACAAAATAAAATTTTATTACCAAAACATATAATGTTAATGCATGAAATTATATATGCACATTTATTTCTACTCTATTTACTTTATAGTTTCATTTTTAAATGTGTTTAAGATCATCTAGATAATGTGAATAAAAAAATTAATGTAATGTAGTATAAGAGGAAACATATATATACAGTGAAACCTGTGTATAACAATACTGTCTATAACGATAAACCTGTCTATAGCGATATTTCCTTGAGGTCCCGGTGAAATTCCTATTTACTCAATGTATTTTTAACTTGTTTATAGCGATAACCACTTTTCAGTTAAACATGTCTACAACGATAATTTTCCCTCTTTTGATAGTTGATAGTTCCATTCCGATTTTTCTACCGTTGGAAAACGACTCCCCATCGAGCTTAAATGTGAGATAACAAAATGTTTTTTTTTTTTTCATCTCCTTTGTATGTAATATTCTTTCGTTGTTTCTGAGAAAAAATGCCACTTTTAGGGAAAATTAGAGCAGTAGAAATGGGTGAGGGGTATTGTAGTAGGGAGAGAGCTTCGTCAGAAATGCTGATGAAACTGGCTTATTTTATCAGCTCATGCCAGATAAAACAATGGCATTTAAGGGAGAAAATTGTAAAGGCGGTAAAAAATCAAAATGGAGGTTAACTGTTCTACTTTGTGCAAACAGTACTGGAACCGATAAACTGAAGCCGTTCGTTATAGGCAAATACGCTAAACCTAGATGTTTTAAGAATGTGAAAAGTTTACCAGTTGACTACAAGGCAAACAAAAGAGCCTGGATGACAGAAGAAATATTTAACAACTGGCTGCTTGATGTGGATAAGGAGATGAAAAGAAAGAAGAAAAAAATAGCTCTCTTAGTTGACAACTGCACTCCTCACAACAATCCTCCAAGTTTGAAAAATATAAAATTGTTTTATTTTCCCCCAAATTGCACGTCGATTCTACAGCCATTAGATTTGGGAATAATAAAATGTTTCAAAGGATACTATCGAAAAAGATTAGTTCAGAACGTTGTTTATAATCTGGATAATAAACTCCCAAATCCTTATGCAGTTGATGTAAAAAATGCATGTGATTGGATTTCCGGAGGGTGGAATTCATTGACA
>NC_092212.1:68645579-68672548 GCF_043381705.1 Parasteatoda tepidariorum | reverse complement strand
ACTGGTTCAGCTATATATATATATATTGCATTTAAAAATGTAGTACTTTTCTAGTTTGCTAGAAAGTTTAAATTAAAATTTCACCATCTGCATTGACTTAAACGTTAAAATGGAAGGCGCTAAATAATGCTTGTCTTCATATTATTGGAATCTAAGTTAATTTTAAGTTACATATTATATGATGATAAAATCTCTTTAATCAATAAGTACTGAAACATATTGTTACTATATCACTTACCCATAAGTACAAAAATTTTTGAAAAATGCCTTAAAAGTATAAATATTAATTACGAAGTTGTTGAAGTCAAATGAAGTTTAAATTAAGTTGATACAAGCAATATCTAGCAATGTCTTAACCAGCAATATCTTTTTTATTACATTTCTCATAAATATTCATAATTTGTATAGCATAATATTATTTTTAACATATCTTATAAGTTAAATTGCAAGCACCAAAAGAAAACTTAAAACCATAAAAATATTTTTGTTAAAGCATTGAGCCATCATACTTATTTATTGCTTAAACAATGAAATTGTGGCTTAATGTGACTGAACTCAGCTGGCTGATAAGAGTTCAAAAACTTTTTTTTCATTTTTGTTTTTTCATTACATTGTTCTTAAATTATTTTGAAAAAGTAAAAATGCTAGTCATTAAACTTTACTTTATTTGCCTAAGATTTACAGTGTCAGTTTTGGCATATTTAGTATTCAGCTTTTTGTCACACATATAGATGTCACAAATGAATTGTCTCTCTTATCAGTTACACTAAATTGCATAATCACCAAATTGTAGTAATCTTGTGAAATTTCAACTGGATTGAACCAGTTGACAGTTATTCTGGTAAATAATCTCCTTGAAAAATCAAAATACGACATTTATTTATTATATTCCAGCCTTCATATAGGGTTGCCACTCCACACGGAAAACCTAGAAAATACAGGGAATTTGAAAATCTCCTAAGATAACAGGGGATTTTGAGTTTTTTTTAAAAAAAGAACTGGGAAAATGCAGGAAATTTTGTTTCTTATTTTCATCTGTTAAAAAATGGTAACCGCTCAAAGTGCAGGGACATTTGAGGATGATATTTCAGCTATATTAAACTAGTTCTTTTACTGTAGCTTTATTTGTTATAAGTATGTTCAGCTGTTCCTTTCTTCTCTAAGTTTTTTCAGCAATTATAATTAGTATAGTTAGTCCAATATAGCTCATAGAAGAGCACTGTAATTGTTGTGTTTCCTCTTAATATATTGTGTATAATATGTACGGGGAAAACGCAGGGAATTTTTTTTGCAGATTTCAATGGCAATACTGTCATATTTCGCCATTTTAGCATTTTATTTTTTATAAATTTAGAGAGTTGTCACTCAAGGATTTAGTTAAGATTTTCTCACTAAATACATTTTTTACTTACCTTCTCTAAAAATCCTACTGTTGACACATTAAAATAAAGCAGTTTTCCTTTATGTCCATATTTGTCTACCAGTGAAAAGTTTTTTTTTTTTAATCAGTGGTTGTTATTATTTGAGTTTCTAATAAAAGTTAAACAATTGAGAAAAAAATTACATCATCATTGTTTCTGTATTTTAAACAATTTTTTATTTAACTAAATCATGATTTATAGGTCAATTCTACCATTTATAACTATTATCTTTGCTAATTTTAAGTGCATAAGTCTCAGTTTAAAAAATATCAGGCAGTTCTGATAATTTTTGTTAAAACAATTCTTAGTGTTATTTACACTTATTTCAATTTTTAGTAATTTTAATTTGTTTAAAGATTTTTTTAAAAAAAAACCGACTGTTACTAACATAGCATAATAGCCAATTTTTAATTTTTTTTTTAAATTTCAAATTTAATAAAAATTGGATTAAGTGTAAATGATACTGAAAGTTATTTTTTGAAAAATTGTTAAAGTTTTTTTGATTTTTTTTAAACTAGATTTATGTATTTGAAGTATATATGACATTTGACCTGAATGTATATGACATTTATAAATGGTGGAATTGTGTAAAATCCTGCATATTCCTCTCATTCCCTGCTTCATATATTTTTATTTTATCACTGACATCGACAAATCAAAAAAAAAAGATGTGCTAACTTTAAATTCTCAACATAATAACTTTAAATTCACAACTTATTAACTTTAAATTCAGGACTTCATAAATTTGAATCTGCGTCAGACAAGAGTATTCCATGCCGGCTTTGGCTGCGGGTTCGAATCCCGCTCTGGGCATGGATATTTCTCTCTCTGTGTGTTGTCTTCTGATGTGAGAATGTATGAATGAGGTATTTGTGGCAGGGTGGAGTGGGTATTGTTGCTCGCCTCCGTGACTTTGGTTCACAGGTGCTCGCTGGGTAACGATAAATGAGCAATACTTCCGGCATCTTGTAAGGCGAAGAACAAAAGTTCAGTGCCTGCCGTTATTAAAAAAAAAAAAGAATATTCCATATTCCCCCTCTCATGAATTGTCCAATTTTATCGAGACGGTGATTGCCATCCATATACCTCTTCTACTCTTTCAAAATATTCTTTTAAATATTTTTTTTAAAAATAGAATTCATAGAAAACCCATGACGCCATCCTTTTTTTTATCAGGAAAAAGTCAATGCGTGCGAAAAAAATTCTATTCATGCAAAGTTTTTTTTAATTGAAAACCTTTTTTTTTTTAAAGTTAGTATTTTTATTATAGAGTATTAAGTAACATTAATGCTCTTTCTAAATAAAATTGTTAGTGTTCATGGCAATAGATTTTGTTGTGTCTATTAATTAGGACAAAAAATGTGTAAAAATTTTCATTTTATAACAGTATTATTATCGCTAATAATAATTGTCTTTAAATTATCTTTTTGCTTAACTTTGAATTTTATTTTAGGTAATTCATCAGAAGACTGGTTCAGCTATTAATACACCTATTTAATATGTATCCAAAACATCATTAGATTAAAATTTTGAATGATTTTAAACTGTTATTTTTTAAACTGTTTATTTTATCTTTTATAAGATCATTATATTTAAATATAAATGGCAACTGTAATCACGGTTTTGAAAATTTTTAAAAATTTTTCTCCATTCAGTGACTAGGTGTTTTGGATTATCGAAATTAAACATCAGAATAATAGTACATTTAATTCAATGCTTGTTACAATGTACAAATTCATTGTTTGTAAAAGAATTTTTTTTAAAAAAATACAATAATTTTTTTTTAAAGAATTTTATATTTATATTTTTTAGAATTTGTCGAAAAGTTGAAAGAAAAGAAATGAACTGGGCCTATGAAAAATATTGAAAAAAACCTATTTTAATTATTTAGGTTTTATTTGTGTTAATTTTTTTTAAAATGACAGTGTTCAGTATGTATCAAATAATAGAGGAATCTATTAATTTCTTCTCCTTTAATTTGAATTTTGACTTATATTGAATCAAACCTTTGAAAAATATTGCAATAAAATCCAGTTAAGTTAAAACTTTAATAATAATTTTCAAAGTTTAAGTTTAATGTCCAGTTAATGTTTAAAATTTACTTTTAATAAAAGTACCCTTAAAAAAAATTAATATTCAATATCTATTAAATAGGAGAGGCACAGATTAATTTCTTATTATTTAATTTGAATTTTGGCATATATTGAAACAAACTTTTGAAAAATATTTAAAAAAATCTATTCTGGTTGTTTAGGTTTAAAATTATTTTTTTATTGTAGTATTCAGTATATATTAAATAAGAGATTAGTTTCTTCTCATTTCTTTTCTTTTTTAACAGATATTAAATTTTTCTGATTCAAAACTCACATGCACATAAAAAAAATTTGTGCTACTAACTGATAGTGACTGCACACTTTCAGTGTTCTATAAATCAGGCTTTATGGGAAAATTAAACATTAGGTTAGGCTTTTATCCACAATTTTTACTCTATATCTGAGAAATATGGGAACTGGTTTTATTACCCTGTATCTTTTAACTGTTGATAAAAATATAGTTGGTTTCATTATAAACGTTTTGTGTTTATATTGAATTTGATATGCTTTGTTACATAAATTGTTTCTAATGTTGTTTGAATATGAACTATGAATGAAACTATATTAGTTTCTTAGTTCTATTTTAATTTTCTTAAAATAATGATATTCGCATGAATATTTTATTTTAACAATGATTTATGTTTGTTTTCTGTCATCATTTAATATAAAAAGTTGTGATTTTATTGCCCCGTTTTGTGAAATCAATTAATCAGGTTATGATTAATTTATTTTTGTGAATAGTGTAAAATTTTTGTCCAAGATGTACATGAAAGGATGTTATTCGAGAACAAATGTAACGATCTGATCTTTACAGGTATTTTTTATTTGTTTCTTGTATAATGTATGTACATATATATTGTTTACAGTCAACAAAATATCTCATGTTTACTTCATTGATTATGATTTATTTATTTACATGAATTGTTTAAGGTTGTTTCTTGCTTTGAATTTATTTATATATTTTTCTTTAAAAAAACTGTTACGATTGAGCGTTTTGAATTGTTTACCTTAACTGAAACAATGGAATATATCACATCAGTTGTTTTTAGAAGTCTTTTAAAGATGGTGTGTTCCACAACAGAGTTTTTGCAGTTCGCTCCAAATGTCTTCAACTTTTGAGAAGTTTATCCGATAACGGTTATTAATCGTTAGATTGTTGATTTTTCGATTGATTCAATTCATAATTTTGCTTGTGACGTCATTAATCTTTATTTAACCCTTTGAGCGTTAGTCCCGGCTTTTTCCGAACTTACAGCTGCAAGCTGGACTGCGTTTAAAAGCTAGTTTACCCCATGTTCTTCCATGGGAGAGAGGTGTGTAGCAGGGAAATTTTCGTTCTATTTTACCCAGGGGCTAGAGTCTAGACGGTTAATTATAATTATTTTATCAATGTTTTAAATATTGTTTTATTCAATTTTAAATATTCAATTCAGTTTTAAATATTTCTTTCAGAAAATTAAGCTACAATAAAAAAGTTAGAATCTTAATAAAAAATAAAGTACAATTCGCGATTTTTAAAAATTTGCACAACACTCCAACAGATAGTGCTTTGACCATTTTACTTTAAATGCATCGATCAAACTCTCAATTTCAAAGTGTATATTTTATTTGAATTTTTATTTTGATTGTCGAAAAATATTGCCCATACATTGCTAGAAAAGATTTTGTATTAAAATGGAAAGTTTATTTTCAAAATAATTGAATTCTACATAAAATCATTGACATATGACAACAAAAAAAAAGATGGAAAGAATATCTCCCCTCTTTTAAAAATGAAAATCAATTAAACTTTTCAGTTTATTTTCAAATGACATTGTGAGAACAGTTTGAAGTGGGCTCCAAAAGCTCTGTATCAGGAAATTGACCTAATGTTTTTATACAGTTAAGGCTATGTGTTACCGTCATGTTTACATACTAGAAAAAAAAATTCATTTCAGCATTTTGTGTTATTGAAATTAATGTCGTTGCAAATTAGTAATAACTTGTCAAGAATATTTAGAAATTTATTATATTACAGGAAAATAATGAAACAGTGTAATTACCATTAAACCTAATTAAGTTAAAAAAGCTGATAAAGTTTGGAATTCAAAATAAATTTTACGTTTCATTGCATTATTATTATTAATTCAGTTTTGAAATAGAGTCCATTTTTTTTAGTTGATATCTCTGAATTATGTAGAATAGTTTTCTAGATAATGTTTTTTAACAGTTCATTTTTAACTATTTTAGTTTTTGCAAATAGGAAAATTAGTTTTAACACTAACAAAAACTAAAGTAGCTCTAATCTGCTGTAAATTTGTATGTTCCATACAACTTCAATTAAATTAACATCAATTAATTTTTACAACATATTAAATAAATGTTTCGAAGATAATATTCACATATTGTATTATATTATTAATCTCTTACTTCCATTTTATTTGAAATCAGAGAGGGTGAGATTTTGTCAACTGATTATAATTATGAATGAAATGTTTTAATACATATAACACTTTTTTGATATAATATATTGTCTATAAATAATATATATATATGTATTACTAATATATATATATTACTTTATTAATCATGGCTTGCCATATACATAAATGAAATATATTGTTGAATAGATTGCACTTATTAAGAAATACTTAAAAGCCGTGCTAGGTATATTTATAATGCATGCAAAGGTATATTTATAATACATACAAATAAACATATTTTCGTTTTACATTATTGTAAAATAGAGTTTATGAGAGTTAAAGTATTTTTTTATAAATAAATTGAAAGGCGAAAAATGTTAAATTAAACTTTCATATTTTTCTCGATTTGTTCCCAGCATTTTCAGCGATAGAACAGCATCCGAGTAGTATGCAATATCACATATATATGTATATGCGATATATCCTTTTATTTACTTGATACTGATAGATAGGAGCTTACGTATTTACAATTTATGCCTTATACTGAATTATGTGATAAAATATTCTTTCAAGTAATTTTTGATTCATTATAATGTATTTTCTGTTTACAAAACAAGAAATTTTACTTTCCAGATAAATTTCTATTAGTAATTATGAAAATAATTGCTTTTACATTACACATTTTAGAAACTTTTAACCTATAAAAATTTTTAATTAAGTTATTTTTGATTCATTAAAATGTATTTTTTGTTTAAAAAACAAGAAATTTTACCTTCCAGATAAATTTCTATTAGTAATTACGAAAATAATTGCTTTTACATTACACATTTTAGAAACTTTTAACCTATAAAAATTTTTAATTAAGTTATTTTTGATTCATTAAAATGTATTTTTTGTTTAAAAAACAAGAAATTTTACCTTCCAGATAAATTTCTATTAGTAATTACGAAAATAATTGCTTTTACATTACACATTTTAGAAACTTTTAGCCTATAAAAAATTTTACGATATAGAGCTTATTGTCAACTATCTAAACACAGGCTGAACGTTTAAGTGTTGAGTATGCTGTTATTACAAATTTTTATTATAATTGCTGTTAATCTGTTATACTATTTAATTGCTGTTAATATCAGCAGAATCAACCATATTGAAGTAAACTAGTGATAAATTTATATTCAGAGTTAATATAGAAATATACGTTTGTTGTAAAAAGGTTTAAACTTATTCAAATATCTATCTAAAACAATTCTATAACAGTATTAAAATTATCAACTTTAACACTAAGTTATCTTCATAAGTAACTAAAGTAGGTAATAATGCTTCACAATAATATTAAGTGTTAATATTTGTAATAAAATTTATCTAATTTGATATTTTAGTACTAAAAAATAAACTTTTTTATGGCACTGTTAAATTAACAGTAAGGAGAAGTAAATTTTTGTCATTTATGTGTTTTCATTTGTTTTTCTTTGAATTTATAAATCACTGAATGTCTTTCACTAAATTTATGAATTGCATTTTTGTAAAATAGAAATGGAATAACGATACTTGTATTTGGTACTTGTTGTGATATAAATAAATGATGAATAATCCCAGAACTTGTGGAAAACAGTTTTAACACAAACTAATTCACACAATTAATTTAAACTGGTGTGAAAATTAAGGGTTTATATTTGTAAAAATATTCATAAAATTTAATTCATTAGTATTGAAACACATTTTTAACTGTTAAAACGGTCAACAGTAAGCAATTAAATGTTGCAAATAAGTTGGTTTAAAAAATGTTTTTCACATTTTTAATCTTTCATAGACATGGTGCATAGCGTTTTTAAAAAGTAATTTTTTTCGTTTTTTAAAAGCCCTTGAAGGTGCTTTTTTAATTGGGTGTATTTAAAAAGTGCTTAATTTTCCCTGTTTGAAAATGAGATTTTTTTTTCTTTACTGCGATTTTCGCCATGTATTATGCAAATGCATGCTTTTCACATTTGTTCTATTTAAAGTTTTCACAATTCATTCAGACAAAATTAATTTTGGCGTACCGTTGGTCCGTAGCGTATGAAAGAGCCAATCATCTTATATGTTTTATGACTTACTTCTAAGTCCGCCAAGTGCTTCTACTGAGCTGTGTTTGGCGAGATTATTGCACTCGCATGTGCAACTCTGCTGGATTTAAGATATTTTCCACCCTCTGATATTAAACCGAAAAATCTCTCGATCTTTTTATAGTGGCTAATAGAATCAAGAAAAGAGTTGTCAGAAACTAGTTATTCTATCATTTAAAATATTTGAAAATTATTTAGCATTTGTTAATGTATAGAGTGCTTAAAAATAGTTTTTGAGTGCTTAAAAGGTGCTAATTTTTTGTTGAAAGATTTGGCTATGCACTCTGATGGAAGTTTTAAACAGCATTATTGTAAAACAAAACTAAAGCTACATTACTTATATTTGGTACTTGTGCTAAATAAAAATAAATGAAACAATCACAGAAAATTCAAAGCATTTATTTTATAAATTTGATCACTTTATCAAAATTAGACCACAAGTGAGTTTACACAAGACTAGACATGTTGCCATTTTTTTTTTACAAATTCTTCTAGAAATATTACTATAACATAAAATACAAATCATTGAAAAATAAATACACACAAATATTTACAAAGTTACTGCAGTATAAAATGAAAACTACTAATAATAGTTTGCTTACAAAAAATTTCATTAAACAGTGAAACTGTTTTTTTATATAAAAAAAAAGTATAAAAAATCACATTTACATGCAAGAAAAGATAAAATATGTACAATCAATTCTATATAAGTATAAAAATTAGTCTTACACGAATCATTAAAATAGTTGAATTTCCATTGTTTCTCAACTCTTTCAGTTAGGAATCACTTAAGCACAAGAAATTTCAGATTAAGATTTTAGTGAAATTTATATTTCTTTCATAAAATTTCTATAAATAAATCAACATTTATTTTTAAAATCCGCTTTCTTATTTCAGTTCCTATCGAGCAAAATCTTTATTAAATAAGTATAATACATTTCTTTCTTTGAAAAGGCTACCATAGTTTTCTTTCTTTTTTCCATAAACATTGCAGATTATTGAACATGAAACTACATAATTTTCGATCATTTCATAACAATTTATTTTTAATATACAAACTGAATTACTTTTTATAAATATTATTTAAAACATTATTAACTATATAATTTCAATACAAGCATAGAAACAGATTCTACATGAAATTCATGATTATTCAAGTTAGGGGTATCATTTTATGTAAAATAATTCATTGAAAAATATTGCAGCTGCTGATCTTTTAAATAACTGCCATTAGGTAACACAGTTGCACCACTAAAATTAAATTTTATAATAAGCATATGAGATTTCAAGTTTTAAATACAGCTTAAACCATTTCATTTTCAAGCAGTTCCCCGGTGAAAAAAAAATTATTAAATTTTTTAAAAAAATTATTACTTTTGAGTTTTCAAATATGATTTAAAAAAGTAATTAAATTGCAAAATAATGGTGGTACCCATTTTTAAAATTTTTTGTTTTTAGACAGTGACAAAGTGACAATCAAAAGAAAAGGGATCTCCCAATGAGGTAACCCAGGTTCGAATTCCAGCGATGGCTGGTCATTACGAATTTCGCACCCGGTTTACTCTGACCACAGTGCTGATGTAAAATATCCTCAGTAGTAGACAGATCATGGGTTCAAGTCCCTTTTCCGTCAGGCTAAACATGGAAGATAACGCAAACGCCGGTAAATTCACAAAAAAGTCCTGCTTAAAGGCTAGTTTGCCTCAATGCTTGATCCAAGAGTTTCCTTGTCTTCTGGGTTGGGTTCAAAATTACAAGGCTACGGATTTGAGCAGTGATTGTTGTAAACTCAGAATTGGGTTGGCTGTTCGACACCATTCTGTTATGTTCCAATTCCTGGATGAGTGATGTTTGTATTTCATTCTTAATTACAAAAAGTGAGTTAAGCTGGTTTCAAAACGAGATTCTTCATAGCTTTTTCATTGATTTTATTACTTCATTGATTGATTACTTCATAGCTTTCTCATTGCCAATTATACTTATTTATTACAACATATCAATCAACACATATTGATTTTTAAGACTATTTACAATTTTTTTGTACTGATTATATGCATTTTATTTAACGAATGAATTTTTTCAAAAAAGCATTTCAATGCTTTTTCCTAAATGAAAAACAGAAAACTTTTTATATTTCTTGTGCTGTTTTTCAAAACAAGAGTTCCAAGTGTATCTTCAGTAAGTTACTTCATAAATACCTGTAAAACAAAAATAAATATTTTAGTTTCTTTAACATTATGTACAGCAACATAATTCCATTCATTACAAAATCACATTAATTAGTTAAAATAAAATTAATAAAGATCAATGAGGAAGAACGGTTTATGTCCATGAAAACTGATTCTGAGAAGAAACAAAACTACCAAACCATCTTCACTGCATAATAACTCTGTGGTGGGGACTATCGATTTACGATTTGTTTAAACTTAGTAATCCTCAACAGAGGACTACCTAATCTTAATTTTTGCGAAAAATGGATATAAACCTTTCTTTTCCCTTGTAAAATTTAATTTCTTCTCACTTGTAAAATTATATAAAGACGTTTTTTTTCAAACAAATTAAGAAATATTTTATAAAATGATATTTTTACAAAAATGCCTTCTCTAAGAATTTTAGCATTATTGAATGAATGAATTAGATAACTTTGAGGAGAAACATTCTGAGTATTTTTAAATTTTTAACACCATATGTATAATAAACATTGCATTTACTTTACATTTATGAAATCCTTGTCAGGAAAAAAAATCTTGACAAAAAGTTGTGAACTTAAGTGTATTTTTTCCCTTAAAAATTAAAAAGCTACCCTTAATGATTACTTCAATTTTAACAAAACGTCTAAAATTACATATTGAGAGCAGTAATTATGAAACATCAAGTTAAAATTTTTTAGTATTTAGTGAAACTTTACTATTACTCTTAAAAATACATTTTTTCATGAAATATAAAGGCTATATAATAAGTAAACTACACATTTCTCCAAGATTTTTTGTTTGTTTTTTGCAATAAAATTGAAGATAAATTCAACTTACCTTCTTCTTCTTCTGATCTAGCTTCACAATACAATTCCTCACTGAAAAAATGTAATGAATTCAGTATAATTATTTATATTAATTATTAAAATTATAATAATTAATATAAATGTAATGTCTTTAGATAATAGAAAAAAATGCATGCATAAATTACTTCTAAGCTTTTCTTCTGAATTATGTAAAAATATTCATTTTGTCAAATTTATTTTATTATGATAAAGGATTAAAATAAATGTAGATACTGAAAAATACATAAAGGAGTTTATTTTCTTTCTGACAATGCAGATCAAATAGAAAGTCAATCAGAGATACCTAGTTGAATCTATTTTTCTAACTGAAAACTACCTGGTTTATTTTAAAACCAGCTCACTGTATTTTTTTTTTATTATTCTTTTAACTTGTTATTCCTTAAAGATAATTTAAATTCAGATGCATAAAAAGATGTTTTTATCTTCCTTGTAAATATTATAAATAAACTTAGCCCTTTTATCTCATTAACTTAAAAAGTTTATTTTCTTCTTTAGGTAAATGCATGTTCTGTGACTCCATCTTGAACTCTAAACCTTTTCTATCTCCCTTTTCTCATGTGTCAGACATAGTTTCTAGTACCTTTGACTCAGCTGACTGATCGACTGGGTCGTTCAACTGAAAGGGAGGGGGGGTAAACACTTCACTCCCCTTTTTATTAATTGCATCATTTTAACATGAAAATATCATTATTCCTTGCAATTGAATTACCTTATTTTTTTAACCTTTACATTTTGTCAAAAAGGCTGATTAAAAAATTAATAAAGAACAATTTTCAATAATAGTGACACTTTAATCCAGGGTTGATCGGTTGTCTGGCATTTTTGATACTAACGAACCAGATAGACTAATTTAGAATAACGTGTGTGTAGAGAGGTTATTAAAAATATGAATTGTTGAAAATGTTACCATGAAATAATTTTTAATACTTTTGCTTATATAAATTTTAAAAATAAAATATTTTACTTTCTGTTTGAAATAAACAAAAACAAAATAGCGTTTTTGATACTATCGAACCAGAGAGCTAGACTCATTTAACTTCTATAACTAATTCTGCAACTTCTAGAATAAAGTGTGTGTAGAGAGGGTTGTTTAGAAAATCCTCATTACTTACTTAATACTAATCACAGATTGTCTTCTTGTTATCATCACCTAAAATGTCAATTTTACAAGTGTTAGAAGATTTCATTTTATACAAAATCGTTATGTATCGTTTTTTTTTTTTAATTATTATTTTTTTTTAGATAAATAAATGTCTATAGTCATGCTATTTACTTTGGTATTAACAAAATCTATAAAGATTACCAATTAAGCAATCAAACTAATCGACATACTTTATTTGTTGAATTACTCAAAATTACTTAGTAGATGGCTCAAGGGATAGAGCGTTCGCCTTCCAATGAGGTGAACCGGATTCAAATCCCAGCGATGGCTGGCCGTTACGAATCCGCATCCGGCTCGCACCGACCACAGTGCTGACGTGAAATATCCTCAGTGGTAGACGGATCATGGGTTAGATTCTTTTTGTCATCCGGCTAACCGTGGGAGGTTCTCATGGCCTTGCTCTCCATGTAAAGCAAATGCAGATTAGTTCAGTCAAAAAGTTCTCTACGAAGACTAATCTCTACGGATACTTGATCCATGAGTTCCCTTGTCTTCTGGATTGGGTTCAAAATTACGAGGCTACGAAATTGAATATTAATAGTAAACCCAAAAATTGGGTTGGCTATTCAACTACGGTTATATATATATATAGAAAATTACTTAGAAAATTTAGAAATTGTTTTAAGGTGTAAACTTTTAAATCTATATGAATATGTTTGAAGTAGTAGGTAATGAGTATGGCCCAGAATTAAAGAATATTAATATTTTTTTCTACTTTATATGATTTTTTTTTAATAACGGTCGTTGAACAATCGACCCAATTTTGGGTTTACGACTACTAATGTTCAACTCCGTAGCCTTGTCATTTTGAACCCAATCCAAAAGACAAGGGAACTCCTGGATCAAGTATTGGAAGAAATTTTGATGGAACTAACCCACATTTGCAATTCTTGGAGAGGACGAACATGAGAATTTCCCACGGTAAGCCTGACTGCAAGGGGACTCTAACCCATGATCCGTCGACCACTGAGGATATTTCACATAAGCACTGTGGTCGGTTTGAGCAGGATGCGGAATTCGTATGGACCAGCCATCGCTTGGATTCGAACCGGGTTCACCTCATTGGAAGGCGAATGCTCTATCCCCTGAGCCATCATGGCTCTATTCTATACGATTGCTTTTTTTTAAATCAGAAAAGTCAATTCTGCTTGAAATTACTGGCTAAAAGGCAAGTTGGTAATTTTTTGAAATGGCCTATTTTCTTGCTTATTATATGAATATATGTGTATATTGATATTAGTAACATATTTCATTAATTAGATTTATTATTATAATAGTAGAAAAAAATTTCTTTCTTTTAATAAACAGAGGAAATATATTAGGAAATATAAAATAAAAACACTTTCCTTGTTTTAAACGAAAATAATTCCTTAGATTTAATTTAAAAGACCATTTTTTTGAAATTATCATGAAAATTGTAATTTTTAATCAGAGTTTCCTGACAGAGATGAACTATGTTTCCATTGCCTGTTTTCAAATATTCAGTAACACAGTTTGAAGTGTTCAGTTAAATTATTTTCTAATGTTTAAGTTTTGATTTATAAAAATACAAACTGNATTTTTTTTAAGAAAGAGATCGGTAAATTCCTTTTTGCTACATATGTAGATAAAATTTTCCTCGTATGCTAGTATTAGTCAAAAGAAGAATGAATTTGAATTGTCATCAGACAAAGAGTCAGTTAATTTTATTTTATAACCGTTGTTGAACAGCTGACTCAATTTTGAGTTTACGAGTACCAATGTTCAACTCCGTAGTCTTGTAATCTTGAACCTAATGCAGAAGACAAGGGAACTCCCGGATCTGGAATAATTCGGGGAAATTTGTCTTCGTGAAGGATTTTGTGATGAAATTAACCCACATTTGATTTACATGATGAGAAAAACCATGAAACCCTTCCACAGCCTGACGACAAAAGGACTACCATGATCCATATTTCCTTTAGGATATTTTACATCAGCACTGTGGTCGGTTTGAGCAGGATGCGGAATTCGTATGGACCAACCATCGCTTGGATTCGAACCCGGTTCACCTCGTTGGAAGGCGAACGCTCTATCCCCTGAGCCATCATGGCTCTATTCTATACGATTGTATTTTTTTTAATCACTTGTTAGAAAAGTCAATTCTGCTTGAAATTACTAGCTAAAAGGCAAGTTGGTAATTTTTTGAAATGGCGTATTTTTCATGCTTAACTCTATATTATATGAATATATGTGTATATTGATATTAGTAACATATTTCATAAATTAGATTTATTATTATAATAGTGGAAAAAATTTCTTTCTTTTAATAAACAGAGGACATATATTAGGAAATAAATATAAAATAAAAACACTTTCCTTGTTTTAAACGAAAATAATTCCTTAGATTTAATTTAAAAGACCATTTTTTTTGAAATTATCATGAAAATTGTAATTTTTAATCAGAGTTTCCTGAAAGAGATGAACTATTTAAATGTTTCCATTGCCTGTTTTCAAATATTCAGTAACACAGTTTGCAGTGTTCAGTTAAATTATTTTCTAATGTTTAAGTTTTGATTTATAAAAATACAAACTGTGACGAAGCTTGCGATTATGATGCGATTTAATCTTCTTTGCTTATTTTTTCAAATAATGAAAAAAACAATTCTAAAAAAACTATTTTTAGAATGCATCATTAATAGAACCACAGAAGCTAGATACGTTAAGCGAAAGATGGCCAAAATTATAAAATTGTTATTAAATTATTACTATATATTAAAATTGTTATTAATTGTTCATATTATGCATTATAAAAACTAGTTTATATTTGATGAATTTTAATTTTTGTTAAAAAGTACATTGAATCTAGACACTTTATGACTGCAGATTATAAAATATTATTTTAAAAACACACACAAAATCAATAATAAGTAACAAAATAATGTTAATAGTCACACACATAACATAGAGCATGCGGGAATTAATCATGCAATAAAGAACATAACAAGGAAAATTAAAAGAATAAACATTAGAAGACACAACATTTAAGACATTTCTGTACAAAACACAGGCAATGACTATTTTGGAAAGACCATTAGACATATAAGGGATAGATTGCGTAAGAAATTTGCGTGTCATAAAGTAACACATTTTTGTGCCATTGTTTTGAACTGAATTATTAAATTTCTCGCTTAGCTGATCGGACTAGTCAAAATTCTATGAAATATTTGACACATTTAGAACTGAGTTATTAAATTTCTCGCTTAGCTGATCGGACTAGTCAAAATTCTATGAAGTATTTGACACATTTAGAACTGAATTATTAAATTTCTCGCTTAGCTGATCGGACTAGTCAAAATTCTATGAAATATTTGACACATTTAGAATTGAATTATTAAATTTCTCGCTTAGCTGATCGGACTAGTCAAAATTCTATGAAATTTTTGACACACTTAGAACTGAATTATTTAATTTCTCGATTAGCTGATTAGACTAGTCAAACTTCTATAAAATTTTTGACACATTTAGAATAGGGTTTATAGGGTCGCTAATTTCTTATACTCCATTTATTTCTTATTTCCAATTGATCCATGGCTTAAATTTCTGTATAATTATATTTTATGTGGCTATTGTGTCCAGTAGACCTGAAAATAGCCATTCGCTGAGTGGTATGTCAACAAAATAAAGTGGCGACTAAATTAAATAAACAACTGGTCACGTTTTTCCATTGTTTTTATCCCCTCAAAATTTTTTTCGTACACGTATTCTCTTGCACGGTGAAATCAAGTCAGTGTGTTTAACTAAATTTTGTCACATATTTAAATTATTTTTAGTGTTGAATTAACTTTTTATTGCAGTAGATTATAAATAGATTCCTTCTTCTACTTCTTTGTCAGCACAACAGCCTCTTGCAGGCCTTGGCTGCCTCAACAGTTGATAAACGCCAGCGCCTCCTATCCATGGCATAGACAGATACCATAGATTATAAATAATGCCGTAGATAATATATATATATATAGTTTAATATCAGCCAAAAGAGGGAGGAAAAAAGTAAAAAGTGGAAATTAAATTTAAAGGCCTATCGGTGTTGGTCACCGACTCATTAGGTCTGAGGTAAAAGTGGCTACTAAGTTCTTGGAATCTACCTTCCAGTGGCTACTAACTGAAAACTTACATTTTCAGGTTTAGTGAAATTGAATTGGCATAGGAAAAGAATTGGCATATTGATGTTTTATCAAAATATTTGAGATATGCAGCACTATGATCAAGATGTTCTGTAACAACCTCCCATAATATGTATTTTTTAATTTAGCTTTTTGTTAAAAAGGAAGTTATGAATTCGTTGCGATTAACCTTTTATTTACCAACGATATTTGAAAGTACGACAGTCCCGCAGTGGACTGATCGTAAAGACACGGTTCCCAGTTGAACATTGCAGTCAAGCATCACTGGATGTGGTCAGAAGGCGGGTGGGGAACCACTTTGATCATCCTGTTTAGGGACTGAGGGTGCGCGGTATCGGTCCTCTTTAAACTGTTCTACCATAAAGTGCTCAACTTCGCGCTGGTCGTCGGCCACCAAAGCAGCTGCAGAGGATCAAAATTGCGATGGTTCGTCTCCGGATCATCCTCGAGGATGTTTCCCAGACCGTCGCCAATAACCCATTGTGCAGCTCTACAAAAAAGTACCTACCTAGCATTCTAGACGCCTTATGATTACAAACTAAGGCAAACAACGTTAAAGAGCACAAAAATATTTATAAAATACAGACAGCTGTTTCGGATGCTCAAAGGGCAACCTTCATCAGTGCAACCTGCCTTAGTTTGTATTTTAGCACAAAGGTCGCCCACTTGTGTATTTATTTGCCTTATGATTAATTTTCATAATTTAGAACAACACAATGGCATGTTATAAAATGTAAGCAAAAGTAAAGTTAAAAAATACAACACTGAAACTTTTAGTCTATATTCATATAGAACTGGTGTAGAGCGCTGATTTAAACCATGCTTTTTGAAAGAGTTAGCTTAGTTTATAAGTTATTAAAGAATCTTTTAAATAATAGCATTCATACATCTCAAAAAAATTCTGGCAAAATATAAATTTCATTTCAAGCAATAAAAGCTATGTGCCATTTCTGCCAATGCATACAAAACGGTTCTTTAAAATCAAAAGCCACTACATTTTCTAAGGCAAGCAGTAAATTCAATCCTCTGTTTTATAAAAATTAAACGAAAGTGTTTCGTTGGTTCAACTTGCCTCACGCATGCAGTAATCTTAGATAACCATCTTACATTCTTCTCTATGGGAGTGGTGCATTCCTCATCTTCGGAAGCAATCTTTGCCTGTTAGTTGTTAATTAGTAGTTAGTAAACATTTTTGAAAACAAGGTTAAGTTTTTAATTAGATTAGTTGAGGGTAGTTATCTGAATAACTTTTTTATTTCGAACTAAAAATTTGTTTGGTTAAAACATAATTAAGAAATAGGTATTTAATTGTTATAACGAACTAAAAAAGAATTATCTGAAGAGATAATATGCATTCAATATAATTTAGTTCTAAGATAATATCCTTATAGCTATTTCCTCAGAGGTATTAATAACTATATACTAGATATAGTTTGTCTAAAGAAAGAACTCCTCTAGCCATTCGTCTAGACCTGTGGCGGTGACTATGGTAACGAGGTAGAACTAATTCAAGTAGGGGTGTGGGGACGGCGAAAAAAATGAAATATTTTTCTTCTGTCTATTGTGTTAGCCCTAGATTGAAGAGAAGCTACCCTCCCTGAAATGCGCTATTCTTGTTTCCATAGCAGCAGACAGCCTCAGACTTTGTGGCGGGGGGAGTTCTTACTGTAGAATATCATTAAAGTTAACAATTCTCTGTTTTATTTATTTATCTCTTCTATAACAATATAGTAATTCTCAAGTTTTTATTATCTATTTAATTAACTTTAAGAGAATATCAATAAAATTATTTCCTCATTGGTATCAATAATAATTATATCTTAGATAGTATCTTTTAAGTTGACAATTTTATGTATTTATCTTTCCAATAATAATAAAGTACAAGTTTTTATTATAATAAAAAGTATAATCTGAGATATTATCTATTTCGTTAACTGTAAGAGAATATCAATAAAATTATTTCCTCATCAGTATCAATGATAATTACATCTTAGAAAATATCTTTTAAGTTAAAAATTTTCTGTTTTACTATTTATCTTACCAATAATAATAAAGTAATACTTAAGTTTTTATTGTTAGAATAAAAAGTATAATCAGAGATATTATCTATTTAATTAACTCAAAGAGAATATCAATAAAGATATTACCACAGTGGTATCAATCTAATAGTGATACATCTTTGATAATATCACTAAAGTTAACAATTCTCAGTTTTATTTATTTATCTCTTCTATAACAATATAGCAATACTCAAGTTTTTATTATCTATTTAATTAACTTTAAGAGAATATCAATAAAATTATTTCCTCATTGGTATCAACAATAATTATATCTTGGATAGTATCTTTTAAGTTAAAAATTTTCTGTTTTACTATTTATCTTACCAATAATAATAAAGTAATACTTAAGTTTTTATTGTTAGAATAAAAAGTATAATCAGAGATATTATCTATTTAATTAACTCAAAGAGAATATCAATAAAGATATTACCACAGTGGTATCAATCTAATAGTGATACATCTTTGATAATATCACTAAAGTTACAATTCTCAGTTTTATTTATTTATCTCTTCTATAACAATATAGCAATACTCAAGTTTTTATTATCTATTTAAATAACTTTAAGAGAATATCAATAAAATTATTTCCTCATTGGTATCAACAATAATTATATCTTAGATAGTATCTTTTAAGTTAAAAATTTTCTGTTTTACTATTTATCTTACCAATAATAATAAAGTAATACTTAAGTTTTTATTGTTAGAATAAAAAGTATAATCAGAGATATTATCTATTTAATTAACTCAAAGAGAATATCAATAAAGATATTACCACAGTGGTATCAATCTAATAGTGATACATCTTTGATAATATCACTAAAGTTACAATTCTCAGTTTTATTTATTTATCTCTTCTATAACAATATAGCAATACTCAAGTTTTTATTATCTATTTAATTAACTTAAGAGAATATCAATAAAATTATTTCCTCATTGGTATCAACAATAATTATATCTTTGATAGTATCTTTTAAGTTAACAATTTTATGTATTTATCTTTCCAATAAAGTATACTTAAGTTTTTATTGTTATGATAAAAAGTGAGATATTATCTATTTAATTAACTATAAGAGAATATCAATATAGTTATTTCCTCAATAGTATTAATTATTACATTTTATGTAATATCAATAAAGTTAACAATTCTCTGTTTTATTTATTTATCTCTTCTATAGCAATTTAGTAGTACTCAACTTTTTATTATCTATTTAATTAACTTTAAGAGAATATTAATAAAATTATTACCTCATTGGTATCAATAATAATTATATCTTAGATAATATCTTTTAAGTTAGCAATTCTACGTATTTATCTTTCTAATAATTATTAAGTAATACTTAAGTTTTTATTGTTATGATAAAAAGTGAGATATTATCTATTTAATTTACTATAAGAGAGCAGCAATACGGTTATTTCCTCAAAGGTATTAATAGTTACATCTTATATAATATCACATTACACTGTTTTATTTATTTATCTTTATAATAAAAATAAAGTAATAGTAAAGTTGTTACTGCTATAATAAAAGTATAACCTGAGATATTGTTTATTTAATTAATTATGAGAGAATATCAATAAAATTATTTCCTCATTGGTATCAATAATAATTATATCTTAGATAGTATCTTTTTCTTATTCAAAAAATTCGATTGTCTTATTCAAAAAACACATATCTGATAAAATCACCTTTTATCACTCTTGGATTTAATAACTTCAAAATAAATATTGATAGGAAGCAAGCACGAAATCTTATCAATAGACTAATAATAATGTTAAGCTTGTTTAAACAAATTCGAACAACTCAAAAGTTATCTTTCTTTGTTTATTTGTTTCACCTTTAGAATAAAAAGACTGAAATAAAATTAAACAACTTATGAGATATCATAATAAAGCCTTTATTATCCCAAATTATGAAGATTGTAAAATCATAACTAAAGATCATCTCATGCAAAGATAACTTGATCTTTTTTTTTTAACTTTGAATATATATATATATATATATCCAAATCCAGAATGCTTCTTTAATTCTATAATTAAAGCTAAAGATTATAATTTTTAAAAAATATTTAAAAACAAATTACGTTTTTAAAGTTAATTAAGTTGAAAAATTTTTCTACATTTTAAATAAATAAACCTGGAACAGATTAAACCTAAAATTAATTTTACAAACTAACTAAATATAAATACTATATAAATATTTAATTATAGATAATAAATTATAGATTGCGAAGACATATATTATTAAAGAACACAAACTAGAGAATAAACACAAAATAGAAGCAGGTTTCACATGTAAGGTAGAACAATGGGTATTGGGTTAAAAAAAAAAATGGACATCACGAATACAAAACTCTTCCACCATACAAGAAGCAAAAAAAGCGATAAAGCTTACAGATTTAACGGAGAGTGGATCTACCTCAATGTTTGCCAACTCCACATAGCCAACTGAAAACAAATCAGAAAGAAATATTAAAAAACGCAGAAACATTTAATCAGGAAATAAAGTAATAATTAACAATTAAAAAAATAGTAAAATCGTCTTGGAAAAACAGATGGTAGTTCTTGACGTAGCTTATTGCTGTGCCAGGGGAAAAAATGACAAGGTTAATGTAAATACAAGTATGCAAAAACTTTGACTCTAGAAAAAGTTATGACATCAGTTAAATTATAATCTGATTTGTCATTGGACGAAAGGATTGTAAATGAATTATTTTTTTTAAAAAATTAGACGTGATGGTTATCCGGTCAAAAGCACTTGGAGTTTGGTCTTTGGTGGCAATTTGGACAGTTGGGAAATAAAGGCGGCTTGCACGCAACGATGCCTACATTTTATATTATAACCGTTGTTGAACAGCCGACTCAATTTTTTGGATTTGCGATTACTAATGTTCAACTCTTTAGCCTTGTAATTTTGAACCAATCCAGAAGGTAAGGGAACTCCTGTATCAGTACCCCCAAAGGTATGATTTGTAATGGGAACATGCAGGACTTTGCGACTCGACAGATTTAACATGCATCAGTCACCATTTGGTGACCCACTACACTGGGAGTCTTCGGACGGCGGGGATCGAGCCCACGACCTCTTGGACATGGGACCAGTACCCTATTAACCAGGCTATCTTGGCCCTTTAATAATTTTACTTGCAAAAAAAGAAAAGAAAAGAAAACGTTCGAAATTGGCAGTCTGACATTAGGCTTAGGGAGCTTACTTCGTAGCCTTGTAGTTTTGAACCTAATCCAGAGGACAAAGGAACTCCTGGACCAAGTTTTGGGAGAAATGTGCCTTCGTCGAGGACTTTTTGATGGAACTCACCCGCATTTGCGTGAACTGGAGATGAAAACTTCCCACGGCTTTCTTGACGGCAAGGGGACACTAATCCATGATCCGTCTACCACTGAGGAAATTTTACATCAGAACAGTGGTCAGGGCAAGCCGGATGCGGATTTGTTTCGACCAGCCATAGCTGGGATTCGAACCCGGTTCACTTCATTTGAAGACGAACGTTCTATCCCCTGAGCCATCACGGCTCACCGAGCTCTCATTGTGAAGAACTTGAGTTGATCTTAAGTGGCAGTTTGAAGTTCACTCAGCTGGTCTGGGAAATAAAGGCGGCTTGTGCGCAGCACAGCCTGCATTGTCACAATCGGGTCGATGCTCACAAAATTATATTTCATCTTTCTATTACTTACAAAAAATGCAAAGATATAAAGCGGGACAATGTATATACATATATATATTGAAATAATTACTTTTTCCTTTCTCGTTTTTAACAAGCCATTTTCCAGATGGGTTACCTTCCATTCGTAAAATAAGAACTGTTTCACCTTTTTTCACAGGAAGGTCACCTTTACCACCACGACTGTCAGTCTTGACTAAACCATCATCAATAGGGATTTCTTCACCTGTCAACTGAAAAAAAAAAAAAGAATTCCGAGATCAGAATTACGCAACAATTTATTTTTAATACGAGAATATTGAACCATTTTAATAAGAAATATATTTCAATGAACCAGCATCATATTTGACTTAAATACTAGCTGGATCGAAAAGTTTTTCAAGAAATTTAAAATGTTAATTCTGGACTCTTTGATAAGGGTTGTTCTTAAATTAACACATAATATGCCACATGTTATCTTTAGTTCAAGGCTGGTTTTTGAAGACGGGGTGTGCCAATCAAAATTTAGACTTGAGGAACTAGAAACGCCCTTTATCATCAATCACTGCACATTGTTGGAATCTTTGGCATAAATTCAATTTGGACGATGCCAAAATAATTTCTACCCTTGTCAAATCAGCTCATCTCGATACCCTGGAATCTTCTTTTATTCATATGAAGCCTGTGGAAATGCATTTTACTTTGATATGCCTCTCTCGGCTTTTGCGGGTTTTTTTGAGTTTTGTTTCTGGCCTTTATTTTTCCATTTTTCGTTGACATCTTTACGTTTCGCATTTCAAATCACTTATTTTTTTTCCTCATTCATGTATGACAAGTCTTGAAAATAGGCGCCTGTTTTTGAGTTCTTGAAACATGTTGATTGTTATTTCCAATTTATATATTTTTGAAATGAAGAAAAATTTTAATTAAGTAATATTCACTTGATTTGATTCACTATTTCATCAATAATGTGTTGTTCTTAACTAAGGATATGAGAGTCACTTTCTTCCTATACTTAAATAAGAAGAGTTTAATTAATGAGAAAACATGTTTATTTTATATGTCATATTAAAACACATGTTTTTCCATTTTTTTATATATTTTTTTCTGATTGAAGAGAAACATTTGGATACATAATTAACTATGAATAAAAAACATTGAATTTTTTTTCTTAAATCTTTATGTTTGGAGGTTTTTAATGGGAAAACGTGTTTTTCCAAATCTTTGTATTAGGATGTTTTTAATGGGAAAACGTGATCTATATGGCTTACTTAAAAAAAAAAAAATTTCTCCTATTTTTACTCCAAATTTTTTATAAGGAAGTTTTTAATGGGAAAATTTTAATGGGCTATATGGCATAATAAAAAAACTCGTTTTTCTTATTTTTAGTCCAAATCCTTATATAAGGAGGTTTTCATTGGAAAAACATATTTCTCCATTTTTTTTTTAATTTTCGTTTTACTCTGCATTTTTTTTTCTTTTTTTAAAAATTGAAAACATGTTTTTATGAATGCATTTAGCAGTGAGGAAAGAACATCTAATGCTATTACTAAATTTCATAAAAATGATGTTTCTAAACATCATTTTTATGAAACATGTTAAATGGAATTTAGCATTTTAAACTAAAATAGAATTTAGCTCCTTATCTCTTTTTTAAATAAACTAATATTAAAGGTAAAGTAACTAAGTTAACTTACTCCAAATTTTCTTCTCAGTTTCTCTTGTTCTTTTTCCCGTTTTTCTTTCTCTTTCTGTTCTTTTCGTACTTTCTTCTCTTCTTCTCTTTGGAGCCTTTCGATTTCTTTTTTATTATTGCTATACACTGGAGATCCAGACTCTCTTTTAATTTAAAAAAAAAGAAAAATTATTCCCCCGAAAGAATATCGAAATTTATATAGAATTCGGGAACTAAATCTTTTTTTACGCAGTGTTACCATGCGTCTTACAAATAAATATTAAAGAGTGATTGCGGAAATTAAAACTTCGTTAATTTAATACATTTGTGACCACTTCTTTTTTCTCCAAAGAAAATATGTAGGTATGAGAGTTCTCTAAAAGAAGAAGGAAATTCTTTCTAGAACAAATATTTAGAACAAACGCTTTGCTAGAAAACTTGAACAAATACATCCATTATTAGATTATGAAGTATAAGTTACGGCTAAAGCTTGAAAGCAGTTAATTTGCACATTAACTAGCCAGTCTGCAGATTGTTAATATGCTAAATACCTATAGCCAATCTGCAGTTCATTAACATTCACATTACCTATAGCCAATTTGCAGTTAATATGCACATTACCTATAGCCAATTTGCAGATCGTTAATATGCACATTACCTGTAGCCAATCTGCAGATTGTTAATATGCTCAATACCTATAGCCAATCTGCAGCTCATTAATATTCACATGACCTATAGCCAATTTGCAGTTAATATGCACATTACCTGTAGCCAATTTGCAGATCGTTAATACGCGCATTACCTATAGACAATCTGCAAATCGTTACGTGCACATTACCTATAGTCAATCTGCAGATTGTTAATATTCACATGACCTATAGCTAATTTGCAGATCGTTAGTATGCACAATACCTATAGCCAATCTGCAGATCGTTATATGCGCATTACCTATCCAATCTGCAGATAACTAATTTGCACCGTCAAAGTGTAGAGAGAGAGTTTTTCTTAATTTACTCGGTAATGTGCATATTGCAACGGCTTCTGTATCGTTAAAGTTCGAAAGCTTGCTTATTTCATTCAATCAACTAATTAAGACAATTGTAATTGTAAATATTCTAAACCGTTTTATTCTTGATATTACAATTTTTAAATTGATTTATGATTGATTCTATCAACCAATGTGTTGGTTTCAGTAGCTTGATTTTTAGACGACGAAAAATATATAACATGCTAATATACGTATGCAGAAAAGTTAGTTTTAAATTTGATTTGCATAAGTTGATAATGAGTAAAATAAGCTATTATGCTATGCATAAAATAGCAGATAAGCTATACATATTATGGTTTTTGTTGAAATGAAAATTTTAAAAAAAAATCTGTTTTTAACGTTAAAATTAATATCAGGGAAACTTATTTCTTCATTGAAGAATTTAGTTATTTCTTTTTAATTTGAAAAATACAATTGGAAATACTAATATAATTTTTTAAATAAATGTTTTGCAAAATAAAAACGTCAAATGATTGATTCTAATTAAAATTCATTACTGGGTGAAAAAAACAGTCCTAACTCTCGGTACCCTTTTAACCCTCCCATGGAACCTTAAGGTTCCGCGGAACACGGTAAGGATTAATAAAATTTTATCTTTCTTAAAGGCATTTATCTTAAAGAAATTATAAACTTACTGTGACATAAATTTTTTTTAAAAAATAAAACAAGTATTATAAAAAAAAAAATTTAAGTCAATTCCTTCTTAGATCAACAAGAAATTTTTTTATTTAGTNTATCAAAAAAATTCTCACAAAATTATCTTCATCGAAGCCGATGCTTTACATCCGGCGTTCAGTACTATTTCATATTGTTTTACAACACATGGTTTTAGCCCTCTGGTGGGAAAGACTTTAAAACAAAACTTACAACAGTTACTTTTCTCAACAACTGAAATTTAGAATAGTGTGATTAAGAAAAATATGTGAACTGTTTGCAATTTCAAATTAATATTGAAACGCACAGGTTTAGAATTTTCTACAGTGAAAAGTTTTTGGAACTTCAGTGTTCAAAAAAGTATACAAAAGCTAGACGTTAAGAACGTATCCAATGAGCGAGCATCGGATTGCTTCGAAATCCGAAAACTGCGAAAGCAGTGGCGAGCGCTAGCGAGCAGGGGCCGAACACTCCTAGTACATTGAATTACCATTCTTACCATAATGAAAAAAAGTAACGCAATATTATACAATATTCAATATTGTTTAAATAATTCTTTATGTTCAAATTATAATATTATGAAAAACTTGCATGAGCCATACGCAAATTAAAAGGAGAAAAAAATATGTGTTTTCAATACGTTTTATAAAATAAAGTCAACTTACATCTTCAGCGTCTTGATACAATTCTTCTGTAATTAAAAAAAAATATGAGTATTATAAAGTGATAACATAGAAAAAAAATTTATAGTAACAAAAATTTAATAAAAATGATATGTTTTAATTTTTCAATTTTCTAGCTATGAAGAGTTTTATTTGATTATACCAACCTGAAGAAAAGGAAAACTTGTAGTTAAACCTATTTATCTAATTTTTCTAATCAAAATTAAAAGAAATGTTTTAAAAAAACTCATTTTGTGTTTAATACAATATGATTATGCAACAATATTTTTTCATAAGAAAAATAGCCTCCACACCCAGCTGGGCATGATTTTATTTTCGGGGAGTCGCGTGAATTTGTTGTGTGACAATGAGATACTTCCAAGTGACATAGTATCTCGATCCTGATTGGTTGCTGAAACGTAACATTTGTTTACGTTAACAACTGTTCATTCCATTCTATTTCTAGTAAGCAAAGCCCATCAAGTGTCAATTCTCTTAAGTGACACATTCTATATTCTTTCACAAAAATTTTCATTTTTCACGATAAATTTTTTACTTAACACAAAGACACGCATGACGCCATGTGGAACATAAACAAACTAATTGTGCATCGAAGTTGCCAGGTGCACAAAACAAAAATATATCACGGTTACAATAAAATACATGAACAAATAATGATATAAGCAAAAGACGTGCCGACCGGCCTGTGTTGGGGGCAGGGAACTGTCCTTGCATCAGAAAGGTCCTGAGTTCAAATCCAGGGCAAGGCATGGATGTTTCTTTCTCTCTCTGTGTGTTCTATGTCCTTTCTCCTTTATGTAAATGTAATAAAAT
>NC_092212.1:68572941-68645446 GCF_043381705.1 Parasteatoda tepidariorum | reverse complement strand
CTGGCCATAGATGGCGCCACTGAAAAACAGGAACAATCGCACCCCCACTGCCTAAACAGGCATACGACAAAAGTGACCCGCCCTATAAACGGGTTGTGTGAATGGCGTGGCAGAAGTCGAATTCCTGGCCATAGATGGCGCCACTGAAAAACAGGAACAATCGCACCCCCTCTGCCTAAACAGGCATACGACAATAGTGACCCGCCCTATAAACGGGTTGTGGTTGTGTGAATGGCGTGGCAGAAGTCGAATTCCTGGCCATAGATGGCGCCACTGAAAAACAGGAACAATCGCACCCCCACTGCCTCAACAGGCATACGACAAAAGTGACCAGTCCTATAAACGGGTTGTGGTTGTGTGAATGGCGTGGCAGAAGTCGAATTCCTGGCCATAGATGGCGCCACTGAAAAACAGGAACAATCGCACCCCTACTGCCTACACAGGCATACGACAAAAGTCAAATGACAACAACAACAGAAAAAGACGTAGATAGGAAAAAATTATATTTTAATAAACTCGATGTGCGATACGGCACTGTATTTAATTAACTTCACGTCAATTAACATTCTAACTTATGTGTAGAAACGTAGTTCAATTTTAAGACGCCATTTTGCTTGTAAACGATCAGCTGGTGCTGACGTCAAGAATCACATGTGTGGGCATCCGTGATCTTTTTAAAACGCAAGTACCCAATTCATCATGCACAATTTGTCATTCAGTTCGTCATTCATGAGCACAACTCGTCGTGGGCATAATTCGTCGCAAGCATAAATCTTCATAGACACAATTCGTCACTGCCACAACTCATCGTAGCGACAAATGCCGTGAGCACAATTCATAGTTTTGATGAAGTGCGTCTATTTACGTCAACGAAACTCTTGCATAATCTTTCAATAGCTGAAGTGGTAGATAACAGTATAAAATTTCCACTTTTTAAATGTTAAAGTACCTTTCAGATCAATGCGAAAGGGCGAATTTCCGTTTTCTTGGCAGGGTGAAGATATAGACGCACAGCAATTGTTATTTGATGTTCTCCTGGTATATCTTTTTAAAACCAAAGTAAGCTAAAGCAAGAAACTATCCATTGCTCATTACCACACTTTTTTCTCCCTTCTTTGTAGCCTTTCACTGTTTCAGTGTAGAAAACCTTCAATTTTCCGATAGCTTTCTTTTTTCTTCATCAACATAAATACACGTGATTTTTATTTTATATCATAACCGTCGTAAAAAACAGCCGACACAATTTTAAGTTTACGATTACCAATATTCAACTTCGTAGCCTTGTAATTTTGAACCCAATCCAGAAGACAAGGGAACTCCTGGATAAAGTATTTTTTTTAAATATATTCTATAACGGTCGTTGAACAGCCGACTCAGTTTTTAGGTTTACGACTACTAATGTTCAACTCCGTAGCCTTATCATTTTGACCCCAATCCAGAGGACAAGGGAACTCCTGGATCAAGTATCGGGTGAATTAGCCTTCGTGGAGGACTTTTCAATGGAACTAACTTTCATTTGCGTTACATGGAGAGGAAAACCAAGAGAACTTCCCATGGTTAGTCTGACAGCAAAGGGACTCTAACCCATGACCCGTCTACGACAAAGGATATTTCACGTCAGAACTGTCGTCTGTGCAAGCCGGATGCGGATTCTTATCAACTAGCCATTGCTGGGATTCGAACCCGATTCACCTCATTGGAAGGCGAATGTTCTATCCCCTGAGCCATCTCGGCTCAGTGGATGAAGTATTGGGAGAAAATGCCTTTGACTGAGCATATTTTACGTTAGCAGATATCAGTTGTGGCCTGTGCGAGATGGGTGCGGATTTCGTAACTATCTGCCATTGCTGGGATTCGAACCCGGTGATCTCATTGGGAAGCGAGCGCGCTATCTCCATATCTACCACGACTCAAATATACGACTCTTTTTATAGAATTAAATAACTTCAATTTAGCGGAATATGGTTGCGTGCTAACTTAATGATTCATTAATATCAAAGGGCGTGCTAACCATTAACTTTCCCAGACACATTTGTAATGCAAAAGTAGTAATTCAAAATGCGAATATAATGACATGTTTGTAATGAGTTATTACCGGTTGAGCTATGGACATTTGGCTGTAAGTATTCAGAAGGGCAGGGAGGAGGTGGGTTTTTTGGTTTAATGAGTAATGTTGATGGAGGTGAGAATGTAGTGACGTCATCCGCATCATTATAAAGCTCTTCAGCCTCTTCCTCTTCTGTATACTCAGGTCTGAAAAAAAAAGAATTAAGAAAATAGTTTGAAAAACAAAAGAAATAATCAGTAAGAAAATTTTAAGCATTGCAGTTGGAGAGCATATCACATTTTATAGAATATCATAATACAGGGTGCGTAGCGTTTTTAAAAAGTGATTAACCCTTTAACAATGACATATATTTCAGAAAAATGGAAAATTTTTTTGCCTGTTTAATTTTGTTCTTTATATTATTATAAAAGTTAGAAAACGGTTTTTTATTATAAAAATAAAATTTTAAATGCAATAACTACTGTATTTATAATTTTTACATGCACAAATAAAAGTAATGGATTACACACACATCTTATTCAATCAGAACAAATTTAAAAAACATTTGAAGCTAAATATAATATAACTAGTGTAATATAATATAAAAACACAACAATATGATTTTCAATACATAAATTTTACATATCTTTTACAGTATGGTATATACCAAAACCCCCACCCACATTTCCCTCCCGCGACTGAAGTCGTAATTGGTGAAAAACTAGGACCACTAATGCCATCTATTAGGAAAATAGTGATGTAAGTATTCTAAAGTAGAAACTAACTCAGCTCGGGCTTCACAAAATAGAGACGTGTGCCCGAACTGGATTCGGGTGACACTAGTAAGGGGTTAAAGGTGCTTATTTTTGATTTACTTTTTTTAAAAGCCCTTAAAGGTACTCTTTTTAATCGGGATCTGTGAAAAGTGCATAGTTGTCTATTTTTTACAAAGAGATTTTTTCTTTGCCGTATCGATTGTCGTCGTAAATTACAAAAAAATGCATGATTTTCACAATTTTCTCTACAATATTTATCAAAAACTAGTTATTTTTATCATGAGTATGTCAAGTTTTTGAAAATGTTTTTGAATTTTATGATTATAAAATAAGGAACTTAAAACGAAGTGAAAAAAATAATTTTTATTACTGCACTAAGCCTAATTAGAATTTTTTTTTTTGGAAAGTGCTTAAAAAGTACTTAAAAGGTGCTTTATTTTTCTTGAAAAATCTGGCTACACACCCCGTCATACGATGGTAACATAATAATTTTTGAAAATGCGTTAAAAAAAAGTCATATTTTTTAAAAGCTGATTTCTCAGGAACTGTTAGACCGATTTCGCTCAAAGTTTGTATTTTACTGTTCAAAATTGCATTCTTTAAAATGAAGTAAAAAAAATTGTATACTTTACAATTCGAGATTTTTCGACTGCGAATTATTAAATAAAATAATAAACATTTACTCAGAGTTATATTTTGCAAAAATTTTTCGATTTGCTTAAAAAGTTCCACGAAATAAGGTGAAATAATGCAAAAATTAACATTAAGGGTATCAGATTTTATAGAAAATTGTAATGTGATGGTAATATAATAATCGTTGGAATTAAAGTTGTATTTTTAGAATTTGATTTCTCAGGAACTATTCGACCGATTTCGCTCAATTTTCGTATTTTGTTTGCCATTTAAAACCGCATTATTTAAAATGATGTACAAAATTGCGTACCTTACATTACAAAATTTTTTCGACTGTTATTAAATAAAATAATAATAAATATTTGCTGAAAGTTATATTTTGCATGAAGCTATCTTTAAATAAACGAATTTTAAAATTTGCGCTAAAATTTTTCGATTCCCTTAAAAAGTTCTCGAAATATAATGAAATACGCAAAAAGTAAAATTAACATTAAGGGGTCTAAACTTAGGAGCACTCTCCTGATCAAACTAAGGGGACTATATTTCCCCAGATTGCAGCTACCCCCTATATTTCGGGGGTCAGAAATCTAAATCTGATTTTTTTTTAAAAGGTTTATTTATTCCGAGAAAGTCCATTATCGTAACTTAAAATATTGTCTGCACTAATTAATCAGCATATTTGAATTCACCCCCTTAGACCATTAAGATTGAATCCTAGAATCCGATGAAAATCCGATGATTAGCAACCTAAAAATCAAGTTTTGAAGGTTGGTCCTTTTATTTTTAATTTGTTTTTCAATTTTTATTTATTTTGCCCACTGAACATAAATAAAACCCTATCTTAATTATTTTCTTGTTTTTTTTTTGTTGTTTTTTTTTAACTGAAATTTTCATATTCATCATTATTTTAAATTAAAAATGTCAAAGGCAAAATTTATTCATTAATAACCGTGTAAAATAAACAACACGTAAATGACGCACACAGTTTAAATTTCAATATTGAATCATAGTAAATACGAACGTCTAATTATTTAAACAACTTTGATATTATAGCAAGGTTAAACTGAAGCCGGTAGTTAAGTAAATGCCAAGGGCGCGACGTAGATGAAGCGAAATAAAGGATAAGTGGTTCGACCTTTTATAAATGGAAACCCAAGAAATGTTAGATTAAATATAAAAAAAAATGTTTATTATTTAAATGCTTAAAGGTAAGGCACAAAGCAGATGCTCTATTGAATAGAATTTTCTTTATAAGCAAATATTAGCTCAATAAATATAGTTTCAGCTATCTTAAGTGACAGTATTGCTCAAACATTTCTTTGCTGTTCGTCTGCCTACGGTGGAATTCTGTTCTAATAACTTATAGAGCATTTCATTTGATTATTGATTCTATCATCGTTTAATTTCAGCTTGGGTTTTGCTATCTTTAACTGTCTAGAACAGTGGTTACCAACTGGCGGCCCGCAGGCCTCATCCGGCCTTTTTTGTGGTCCGCGAACCAAAATATATTAGTTGTCATTTTTTTGCGGTCAATTTTCGTAGAAAATCTATATGTGTTTTAAATACTTTTAAGTTTTATATCTTAACAATTTGATATCTGTTGCACATTGATTGTTTAATACATAGGTGCACATTAAAGTTATTGTAGCCAGAATTTTTTAATGTGCAATTAAATATTTTTAAAAATCTACTTCTTATTTTAATTTGTAATTCAATACTTTTGTTAAATATCTGACAATACTTGATAAAAATCTGACAGTAATATTTAATGTTCCCTCAAACATAAAAGAGCTGCCCGCCATTTGACTGGTGTTTTTAATTGCGGACCCCGTCCTCATGTTGGAAACCCCTGGTCTAGAACATGTACTGGTTTCTTTTTTATGTACCGTAAGTCGTCCTATGAGCTTCGGAAATTATTGAGAAAGTTGGAAACATCTGAACTTCTAAAAAAATCGGTACCTATGATTATTTATTGGACGTTGGAAATTACTGGAAAGGTTGAAGCAACCTCAAATCCTACGAAGTCGGTACATTTTTGGATTAACCTTGTGCAAATTTTTTTTATTTATTTTGAGGCAGATTGGGGCAACTGAAATGGATTGCGGCAGTAATCACACAGATAACTTATAAAAGGATTTTTATTTTGAAGCAGACTGATGTAACTGAAACGGATTGCGGCAGTAATCACACAGATAACTTATAAAAGGATTTTTTATTTTGAAGCAGATTGGGACAACTGAAACGGATTGCGGCAGTAATCACACAGATAAGTTATAAAAGGATTTTTTATTTTGAAGCAGATGGATGTAACTGAAACGGATTGCGGCAGTAATCACATAAATAGCAGTAACACACTTATAAAAGGATTTTTATTTTGAAGCAGATTGATGCAACTGAAACGGATTGCGGCAGTAATCACACAGATAACTTATAAAAAGGATTTTTTTTAAGCAGATTGAAGCAACTGAAACGGATTGCGGCAGTAATCACACAGATAACTTATAAAAGGATTTTTATTTTGAAGCGGATTAGAGCAACTGAAACGGATTGCGGCAGTAATCACACAGATAACTTATAAAAGGATTTTTTTTTGAAGCAGATTAGGGCAACTGAAACGGATTGCGCCAGTAATCACACAGATAACTTATAAAAGGATTTTTATTTTGAAGCTGATTGATGCAACTGAAACGGATTGCGGCAGTAATCACACAGATAACTTATAAAAGGATTAATTGGAGGTGAGTTGAAGGAGACTTACATAAGTGAAACAGGCCGCCTACAATGTTCTAACAGAGTATCTTCGTACAGTTCTTCTATCTCTTCCCTTAATGATAGCTTGGGTTTGATGACAGGGGCTGTGGGTATTTGTGAAGGGGGTAATGGAGGAGGAGTGTGAGGCCTTGGTGGACAGGCTGGAAAACAAAATCAGACGATAAATAAAATGCAGCAGTAAATTGCTAAATTAACTATTTTGTCATTTTACAGATACATATTTAATATTTTAACCGAATTCTGTTTTACAATAAAACATTATTTCGAAAATTTTCGTAAAAGTAATGCAAAAGTAGTTGTGCTGAAGTATTTATTTAATCAGTGAAGTTGTATTGCCGATCGAAATGGGCTACAGGTGGCGTAGAGCAGAACTCTCTACCCATGGCAACACTTCGCATGCTTTCGCCATTAGCGTGTGGAGAGTCATAGAAGAAGGAAGAACGTTAGTTTCTGTTTTGATTTTCATAAAATCTTTTGCGTTGGGAAACTATATGGAACTGAAAACTACATTAAACATAGTTCCAAAAGAAAGCTTCATGGAAATTTAAAAAAAAAAATTATTAATAAAAAACGAAAAATATTGAGAAAAGGAAAAATATCGTAGTACATTCCAATACAACTGAAAAGAGGAGGAGAGGGAAGGGAGAAGGGCCAAAAGCATGGAGCTGGTCTTCTCTCCAGATGGCGTACTCGAACATTGCGATCCGCCTATGGAAATTTAACATAGTTTTATTCGAAACATATTATTTATAATTCAGAAACATATAGTATATACTAAATTCCTTCTGAAAGTAAGGAATGTTTTGATCTGACAAGTCGCCAATTCGTCCACAACTTTACACCGTCATGATTGTCATTCTAGTTGTTCACAAGTCTGAAACTAACAGTGAGACAACTTATGGACTGAGATAGTCAAAGATTTTGCGTTGGAATTTCGAAAGAACTGTGAGGCTTTGTCAGATGATAATTTACTTTACTCTTTAGAATGATCTTGATATCCAAAACGGCACCATAAATTGGTAAACTGTCACTATTTAGCGATACTGAACCGTGATGGCTCAGGGGATAGATAGTTCGCCTTCCAATGAGGTGAACCAGGATCGAATCCCAGCAATGGCTGGTCGATACGAATTCCGCACCCGGCTTGCACCGACCACAGTGCTGACAAAAATATCCTCAGTGGTAAACGGATCATAGGTTAGAGTCCCCTTCCCGTAGCTGCTCCAGCCAGCATTAGGGAACGACGTCTCCATAACAAGCTCTAAATATCTTCAAATAAAACAATTGTATTTCCTTTATTTTTCTATAATTTCTATTAAAATCACTATGTAATTCTCCAAGGCATCTCAGGTGAGTCTTTTTTGGCCTCTGGAAGGACTAATGAGCATTTTAAATTCAGCTGTTCCATCAAATTAGGGTTAGAGTAACCAGCGGCCATGTTTATATGATTTCCAGGGAGGCTTTCCTCCCCATGTAACGCAAATACGGATTAGTTCCATCAAAAAGTCCTCCACGAAGGCAAATTTATCGCAATACTTGATCCAGAAGTTCCCTTGTGTTCTGGATTGGGTTCAAAATTTCAAGGCTATGGAGGCACATTAGTAGTCGTACAAGGCACATTAGTAGTCGTAAACTTCAAAAAAAAAATTGGGTCGTCTGTTCAACGATGGTTATGAAATATGAAATAAAAAAAATATATCGATACTTACGATAACCAGGTCTTTGAGGAACTGGAGGTGTAAAATTATGTGGTAATGCAGGAGGTGGATGCTGAGGTGGTTGACTACTTCGAATACTTGCAAGCGATTCAGAAGAGTTAGAAGAGCAATATTTTGCTGGCAGTACCATATGAGAGGGTTTTGGTGGTTTTGCTGGAGCAGGACCCAGAGATTCTAAAGATGGCAGCTCTTTCCGTCTAAAGTTACAGTTACTTTTACAAATATAATTATCTGAACTAATTATATCACTTAAAGTATCGGAACTAGACTTTGACACTCGATTACTTTGAGAATTTATCACATTAAGCTGGTCTTGCAAGTTTGTTCGCGATAGAGAGCTTCTTGGCTTTGGTATCGGCGGTTGATTGTTTTTGTTATTGGCGTTAGTTGACATAGATTCATTTTCTTTAAGACTAAAACCATTGGAAAACATAAAAGAGGCGATAGTTTCGGCGACTACTTTAGATTTGGCTTGAGAGTTCAGAAGAGCTTGACTATCACTAATTGTTTTATTTCCATTAGTCATAATTAATTCTTGAGATTCAGACACTGCACTTAGCGTGGAATTAGTCCTAATTTGTTGAGACATATTTGTAGGTTTTGGTCCTATATAGGGTTTAGGTAAAACTTTATTTGGTATTTTCAAGTCAGCTCCATTGGTTTCTTTATTTACGTCGCCTTTAGTTGTGGAGTTTTTAGAAATTGGAAATGGCAACACCTTATTGGCATTGTTGAATTGTGGAGTCTTTTGTTCACGAATGATTTTTTCTTTTAGTGAGGATATATTTTCTGTCGTATCTACGACACCTTTCCAAGGCCTATTTGATAATTTACCACCAGGTGGCATCATTCCCATTAATGGATTATTTTTTTCAGAAAACATAGCACGCAAAGCTTGAACTTTTCCTGGCGAATCATCGGCCATGATTCACAATAACCTGTAAGATAAAAAAAAGTCATTAAACGGTTATCAAAAGTAATAGAATACATCAGGAAAAAAAAGTTGAATGTAGCTATTTTCTAAGAAATGTAGAATTTTCTAAGAATGTAGCTATTTTCTAAAAAATGTAGAATTTTCTAAGAATGTAGCTATTTTCTATAAAAATTTAGAATTTTCTAAGAATGTAGCTATATATTTTCTATAGGAAATGCTACTTATTTAAAAATAAATGCAAGTAAGAACAGTTCTTAGAAATAATCTCTCCGCAATGATAACTATTTATTAACAGGTAAAAAGTAAAGAATTGCTGTATAGAGATGTCTAAGCTGACGTCACTTATTAATTACTTTTGGAAATCCATCTATGATAAATGAGTTACAAATGTAACCAATATGAATACATTTTCATAGGTATAAGAATGCGAATCGTTCAATAGGAATTAGTACAGACGAAAATTGTTCAAATGATAGAGGAACACTGATCTAGTTCAGCCTCTGACTTGAACACCTTTGTTTTAGTTAACAAATAGTGGGAGTCGTAAGGAGTTAACACTTCCAAAAAAATGTTCCTACTGCCCTTTTTTTTCTCTCGAATTAATAGTTCCCGATATTACTGAAATTCAATATTTTTAAGTAATTCAACTATATGGAACATTATCGAATTTATTTTTTCTCATTTCACGGAATATCAGTTGGAAATTCACTCATCTCTCTCTTTTTTAACCGCTTCTCTTACCAAATTTTTTTTGGGAGGGGAAATGCAAAAAATCAACATATTTTTTTTATTTCATTAATTAATAAATACAAGGAACTAAAACAAAACGTATATACAAGTTTAAAGTTGAAAATTTATTTAATTATTTATTTAATTCTTTTTTGTGTAAAAACACATTTAATTTACAATTAGTTCACTATCCCGAGTTATTTCGGGCAAAGGAAAAAAGTTTAATATTAGTCTTTGTATGATAGTCTTTAAAACAAGGAACAACACAAAAGTGATAGTTTCAAAAAGCCAATGAAGTGATACGAAATTTTTTTTTACTCTTTTTTTTTCAATGTAAATTCAGCAACTATCGTATATGCAATCACACAAAATACGTCCCACAATCCAACAGCATGACTCCCAAACAAAATTTGGCAAACTTCCATGCACAGCAAATTATTATTATTTTATTTTATTTTATAACGGTCATTGAACAGCTGACCCAATTTTTATGGGTTTATGACTGCTAATGTTCAACGTCGTAGCCTTGTAATTTTGAACCCAATCCAGAAGACAAGGGAACTCCAGGATCAAGTATTGGGTGAAATGTCGTGGAGGACTTTTTGATGGAACTAACCCGCATTTGCGTAACATGGGGAGGAAAACCACGTAAGCTTGGATATTTTCACGTAGCTAATATTTCATTTTATATATTTTTATTTATTTTATAACTGTCTTTGAACAGCCGACCCCATTTTTTGGGTTTACGACTACTAATTTTCAATTTCATAGCCTTGTAATTTTGAACCCAATCCAGAAAACAAGGGAACTCCAGGATCAAGTATTGGAAAAAAATTTCCCTCGTAGAGGACATTTGATTTAATTAACCCGCATTTACATGGAAAGAAAGACCACGAGAACCTCCTACGGTTAGTCTGACGGCAAAGGAACTCTAACCCATGATCCGTCTACCACTGAGGATATTTCACGTCAGCACTGTGGTCGGTGCAAGCCGGACTCAGAATTCGTATTGACTGGGATTCGAACCCGGTTCGCCTCATAGGAAGGCGAAAGCTCAATCCCCTGAGCTATCGCGGCTCAAATTAGTATTATTTATTTTATTTATTTATTTATTTTATTTATTTATTTATTTTTTTTATTTTATTTATTATTTATTTTAATTTAATTTTATTTATTTTATTATTTTATTTTATTTCTTTATATTTTTTTCTATTTTATTTATTTTTTTTAAAATTTAATTTAATTTAATTTAATTTAATTTTATTTTATTTTATTTTTTATTTTATTTTATTTTATTTCTTTATTTTATTTTTTAATTTTTTTTATTTTATTTTATTTTTTTATTTTTTTTATTTTATTTTTTTATTTTATTTTATTTTATTTTATTTTTTATTTTATTTTATTTTATTTTATTTTATTTTATTTCATTTTACTTTTTTATTTTATTTTATTTTACTTATTTATTTATTTATTTATTTGCTTCCAGTTGAGTAAAAACGCAATAAAACAAAACATACCGGCAAATTCCGCCACATCCGAATTTTCTCGGGATAATAAAGATTTTCAATATATACATATCCAAGTTAACTCGGGCTAATCAGGGATGCGGTTAACACTCTCCTACATTATTTTCGAACTTTCACTTAGCAATGAGGAAGTTGGTCCACTTAACGCTCTGAAGAAGTAAAAAAAAAATTGCGCCAAGCAAACGCAATCTTCCTTCCTCTACTATTAAAAAAAGAAAATCAAATATAATGGCAAGATATGGAAAAAAGAAAAAGAAATAATCCAGGCCTCGAACGGACATCCGTTCAGATAAATTGTTTTCTTGCACTTCCAAACCAACGTCCAGCTTCCATATGAAGCAATCTTCAAGAACAAGCCATGATATCGTCCCTCACTTAACACGTCATCCGGCAAAACTGATGGAGCCTAATTGAATAATAGGATGGTCTCACACTTGATGACGCAATCAATCCCCACCGGTTAAGAATCATCAAATTTTATGGATCAAGATGCCCTCCCTAAGTTAAGTGATTAGGAAATAGACTCAACGGTGAGTTTTCTGCAATAACAATCCACAGTTAGTCAGAGTTCGGCATCAAGGCAGGGCACCCTAAAGCGCATTTTAAATTAGAATGTGCTATAAAAACTTTATGTGCTATAAAATATTATTGTGTACAATGCAAAGTTTTGTTTCGTATCATTGTAAGTTATATCATTGAAAGCGACATAAGATGATTAAATACAATTTAACATTGATTACCATACTATGAGTCAAATAATTATTATTAATTTGAGTTTTCAAAAAATCGTAGATAAGGAAGAATTTTTTTTTAGAAAAATTTTGAAAAATAAACCAAAACTAAGTAAAAGTAATAAATAGATATAAGTTTTAAAATGAAAAATCTTTATAACGTGACTTCGAAATCTTATATAATAATTTCCTGAAATAAAGTAATGATACATTTGTTTTCCGCAAATACCGATCAAATACCTTTGTTATAAAAATGCCAAAATATTGTGTTTCAAAATTAAATAAAATAAGCCGAAATATTGTGTTTCAAAATTAAATTAAATAAACCAAACAAAAATAAACCAAAATTAAATAAAAGTAATAACTATTTGCAAGTTTTTTAACTAAAACTTGAATTTGAAATCTTTTATAACATGACTTCGAAATCTTATATAATAATTTCCTGAAATAAAGTAATGATACATTTGTTTTCCGCAAATACCGATCAAATACCTTTGTTATAAAAATGCCAAAATATTGTGTTTCAAAATTAAATAAAATAAGCCAAAATATTGTGTTTCAAAATTAAATCAAATGAACCAAACAAAAATAAACCAAAATGAAATAAAAGTAATAACTATTTGCAAATTTTTAACTAAAACTTGAATTTGAAGTCTTATATAATAATTTCCTGAATTAAAGTAATGATACATTTGTATTCCGCAAATATTCCAGTTACCGATCAAATACCTCTGTTATAAACATGTAAAAATATTGCGTTTACCCTCAAAATTGATGGAAAACATCATAATTATTTAGACCCTTTATTTTTAATAGAACTCTGTGATCACAGGGAAATCGAAATCTTATATAATATTTTCCTGAAATAAAGAAATGAAACAATCATTTGTATTCCGCTAAATATTCCAGTTACCGATCAAATAGCTTTGTTATAAACATGTCAAAATATTGTGTTTCCCCACAAAATTGATTGAAAACATCATAATTACTTAGCCATTTTATTTTTAATAGAACTCTGTGGTCACAGGGAATTCGAAATCTTATATAATATTTTCCCCACATAAAGAAATGAAACATTTATTTGTATTCCACTAAATGTTATGAATCAAATACTCATGTTATTAACATGTCAAAATATCGTGTTTATACTCAAAATTGATTGAAAACATATTTTTATCTGACAGATTTTATTTGTAATATATGTTCACAGGGATAACATCAAATATTCAGAAAATCAATTGCATCATAGGGTGAAATGTGTACAACGAAAGAATGAACTTCGTGAGCAATAAATGTGATATGAACAATTAAGAGAGAAGGTAAAGATTTCATTTCAGATTCTAGATGCTGAATTTTTTTGTGATAAAAAAAGCACTTGAGTATGATTTATTACTGTATTCAGTAAAACACAAAGCTGTTGGCATTTATGTGTAGAAAAACGAGGTCGACGTGGATTTTTTTTTCCTCCAAAAGGCTACATAAAACGATTGAATTTTTCGATTGCTAGTTAAATTGATTTTTACAAATTTTTAGAGCTATTGTAACTGAAAAAAAAAAACTGATGATGATTTGGAAACCAAAAATTATTGGTTTGAGGGATTTTTTACAAACTTTTAGTGCTATTGTAACTGCTTTAAAAAATGAAATGATAATTTAAGATACAGGGAATTAATTGTTGATTAGAGGGATTTTTTACGAATTTTTTGTAACTGCTGAAAAAAAAAAGCTGAAATGATAATTTAAGGCACCGGAAAATGCTGTTTAGAAGAATTTTTACAAACGTTTAGTGCTATTGTAACTGTTGGGAAAAAAAAAGCTGAAATGATAATTTAAGATACCGGGAATTGTTGGTTTGAGTGATTTTTACTAATTTATATTGTGACTGCTGAGGAAAAAAAAGCTGATATGATAATTTAAGATACAGGGGATTAATTGTTAATTAGAGGGAGTTTTTACGAATTTTTTGTAACTGCTGAAAAAAAAAAGCTGAAATGATAATTTAAGGCACCGGAAAATGCTGTTTAGAAGAATTTTTACAAACGTTTAGTGCTATTGTAACTGTTGGGAAAAAAAAAGCTGAAATGATAATTTAAGATACCGGGAATTGTTGGTTTGAGTGATTTTTACTAATTTATATTGTGACTGCTGAGGAAAAAAAAGCTGAAATGATAATTTAAGATACCGGGAATTGTTGGTTTGAGTGATTTTTACTAATTTATATTGTGACTGCTGAGGAAAAAAAAGCTGATATGATAATTTAAGATACAGGGGATTAATTGTTAATTAGAGGGAGTTTTTACGAATTTTTTGTAACTGCTGAAAAAAAAAAGCTGAAATGATAATTTAAGGCACCGGAAAATGCTGTTTAGAAGAATTTTTACAAACGTTTAGTGCTATTGTAACTGTTGGAAAAAAAAGCTGAAATGATAATTTAAGATACCGGGAATTGTTGGTTTGAGTGATTTTTACTAACTTATATTGTGACTGCTGAGGAAAAAAAAGCTGAAATGATAATTTAAGATACCGGGAATTGTTGGTTTGAGTGATTTTTACTAATTTATATTGTGACTGCTGAGGAAAAAAAAGCTGAAATGATAATTTAAGATACCGGGAATTGTTGGTTTGAGTGATTTTTACTAATTTATATTGTGACTGCTGAGGAAAAAAAAGCTGATATGATAATTTAAGATACAGGGAATTGTTGATGAGAGTGATTTTTACAAACTTATATTGTAACTGCTGAGAAAAAAAAAAGTTGAAATGATAATTTAAGATGTAGAGAATTGTTGATTAGAGGGATTTTTACAAACTTTTAGTGCTATTGTAACTGCTTTAAAATAACTGAAATGATAATTTAAGAGACAGGGAATTGTTGATAAGGGGGATTGTTACGAACTTTTAGTGTTATTGTAACTGCCTTAAAAAAATGAAATGATAATATAAGATACAGGGAATTGTTGATTAGGGGGATTTTTACGAACTTTTAGTGCTATTGTAACTGCAGAGAAAAAAAAAAGTTTAAATGATAATTTAAGATGTAGAGAATTGTTGATTAGAGGGATTTTTACAAACTTTTAGTGCTATTGTAACTGCTTTAAAATAACTGAATTGATAATTTAAGAGACAGGGAATTGTTGATAAGGGGGATTTTTACGAACTTTTAGTGTTATTGTAACTGCCTTAAAAAATGAAATGATAATATAAGATACAGGGAATTGTTGATTAGGGGGATTTTTACGAACTTTTAGTGCTATTGTAACTGCTTTAGAAAAATGAAATGATAATTTAAGATACAGGGAATTGTTGATTAGAGTGATTTTTGCAAACTTATATTGTAACTGCTGAGAAAAAAAAAAGTTGAAATGATAATTTAAGATGTAGAGAATTGTTGATTAGAGGGATTTTTACAAAATTTTAGTGCTATTGTAACTGTTTTTAAAAAAAATGAAATGATAATTTAAGATACAGGGAATTGTTGATTAGAGGGATGTTTACGAGCTTTTAGTGCTATTGTAACTGATTTAAAATAACTGAAATGATAATTTAAGATACACGGAATTAATAGTTGATTAGAAAGATTTTGTACGAATTTTTTGCAACTGCTGAAAAAAAAGCTGAAATGATAATTTAAGGCACCGGAAAATGCTGTTTAGAAGAATTTTTACAAACGTTTAGTGCTATTGTAACTGCTGAAAACAAGCTGAAATGATAATTTACAATGCCCGACTACCTTTTATAGAGCAATTTTTACTAAATCTTCAAAATTAAGATTTTTACAAATGAAAAAAAAAATATTTAAATTTCATTTCCATTTTCCCTGAAGCAGATGTTACAATTGATAACTGAACTTTTTCTTATAAAAATGTGTTTTGTTTCACTTGGTTTAAAATTGGGATCGGATGTTTGCAATCACCTGATATGAATCTGATACAGTAGAGGTAGCTCAATTGTCAAAACCTGGACACTCAACAAAAAAAAAAGGAAAAATTCTACTCTGTGAAAAACTGCTAAGTACCCTCCTCTAAGTAAAAGGTAAAAAAAGTTACACAATCCTGGCACGTCGGGTTTGGGGTAAGGGGTCGAAACTTAAATATTACTATCTAAACGAATTGGATGCTGTTTTCGATGTATTTGTTTAACGTTGAATTTAATTACCATGATAGTAGGACTGGTAGTTTAGAAGACAACTTTTTGCCTCTTACTAAACCTTCCAATTAGGTGAACTGAGTTCGAATCCCAACGACGTCTAGTCGATACGAATCCCACACCCAGCTCGCAACGACCGCAGTGATGACGTAAAATATCATCAGTGGTAGTCGGATCATGGGTTAGAATCCCTTCGGGCTAACCGAGGGAGGGTGTCATGGTTTTCCTCTCCATGTAACGCAAATGCAGGTTAGTTCCATCAAAGAGTCCTCCATGAAGGCAGGTTTCTCCCCATTACTTGATCCAGAAGTTCCCTTGTCTTCTGGATTGGGAACAAAATTACAAGGCTGCGGAGTTGAACATTAATAGTCGTAAACCCAAATATCGGGTCGGCTGTTCAACGACGGTTATAAAATAAAATATAAAATAGTTAATGGCTCAATAAATGATACCAAAGAGGTTTCGGAATTATTGAAAAGGGGAGAGAAGTTTGATTATTTGGACTATACCCGATAAAATAGAAACCCCCTTCTTATTTGCGTCAGAAGTTAAAAGTTTATTGACCCCTTAACGATCGGTTAATTTTCAAGAAAACGGTCATAAAAGTGCCAGTTTTTTTATAGACGTATATCATACACGTATTTGATTAGCTCTGTAGTAAATAAACTAATTATCTACAATTACCTTAAAAATATCCTGGTACTGCCATCTGGTGTGTAAAATGAGGAATAAAATGTTTTCTCGGCAAAAGAAATGAATTAGTTTTATACTTATTGGAGCGTTACTGCAGAAAAGTCCAGCCCGAGAATATCACGGGAGCAAGAAATAGAGGGCGAAACCTCACCCAGTCATTTTCACGGGAATGAGAAGGAAAGGAGCTATAAGGGTTTGATTTGAATTAATATCAGAATATTGTTTTGATTATGCTGCAGTTAATGACATAAAACGTCAAGTACATAGCATAGCTGAAGCAGTCATTAATATTTTCAAGAATCATTGTTTCATTTTCAAGAATCAAGAGTGTGAGAAAAATATTATTATGGTAATCAATGGGATACCTGCAAGTGACGTAGTTTGAGTATCTCGATCTTGATTGGTTGTTGGAACGCGCCATTTGTTTATGTTAGCAGGTGTTCTTTTCCTTCTATTTCTCTATTTTCTATTCTATTCTTCTACTTCTATTCTATTTCTTCCACAAAGATTCTTTCTCAAAGATTTCAATTCTTTCTATATTTACACAGAGACTTAACACAAAGACGGGCATTAAGCCATGTGGAACTAATTATGCGTCAAAGTTGCCAGGTACACAAAACAAAAATATATCACAGTTACAATAAAATACCTAAATAAATAATAAATGTAAGTTAAGTTAAAGAAGTACACGAGAAAGAATTATATTTCAACTAATTCGATGTGCGATACGGCCCTGTATTTAATTAACTTGCCGTTACTATGTTAAATTTCTAACTTATGTTGAGAAACTTAGATAAACTTTAATACGCCATTTTGCTGATAAAATTTAGCTGGCGCTTACGTCATAGGTCAAATGTTTGTGTATGGGCAGTCTTCTTCTTGGAGTGCAATTACCCAATTGTTGTAAAACAAACTCAAAAAAAGTTTCACGTAGGTAGGAAATATTATTATTCATTCAGTAATTTATTTTACTTCATTTACAATTTTATCTTTATTTCATTTACAATAGACCATTCTTTTCGCTTCAAAACACCAAACGATATTAAACGTATCTGGAACTGAAACACCAAACGATATTAAACGTATCTGGAACTGAAATGAACTCATCACATTTTTTCCTCATTACGTAGAAAGTCCTTTATTCCTTTCCGAACAGAAAATTAATGGGGATTCTATGCACGCTTATTGACACGTGACCAATGAAGCAAAAAGGATTTTTCATTCTTTCCACACTCTCGAACACAAAAGAAAAGACAATAATAGCATTCTAGCCGTACCTCAATCGGTCGGATGGAACTTAAAGAGTCATTGTTGTCATAAAATTTGTTTGCACATATATTGTGATTGAGTAATAGACATACATCACCTGCAATATTAATAGAACACATTGAAAAAAAAAATCTAAAATATTTTATCGAAGTTTTAATCCACACTGTCATCTGAATAAACAGATTTAGAAGGTTTGAGAGATATGGATTTTTAAATCTTTATTTACCAGTGGATCTAAATCCCATCAGGAAAAAAATGTGTTATTGGAAAATTAACCACCATTCGTGTAAGTAAATTGCGGGGAGGGAAAAACTTAAAAGCATTTAATCGCGCTAGAAAATAATATGCTTGTTACTGCAAAAGAAATTAACATTAACGGGTAAGTTAATTACGAGGAGGGAAAAATATAATTAATCTAATCCCGCAAGGGGAAAAATGTGTTATTGCAAACAAAATTAGCATTAAAGCACAAGAAAACTACGAAAAGGGAAAAATGAAATAGTTTTCACCACATTAGTAAAAGATAATGAATTACAGCAAAATAAATTAACATTATTGCGTTTACTACGAGAAGAGAAAAATTAAATAGAGTTCACCACAGTAGTAAAAGATATTGAGTTACAGCAAAAGAAATTAACATTATGGTGTTAACTGCGAGACGGGAAATATAAATGGATTTCACTACAATAGTAAAAGGTAATGAGTTACAGCACAAGAAATTAACATTATTTTATTAACTACGAGAAAGGAAAAATCAAATGCATATCTCCACATTAGTAAAAAAATAATGAATTACAGCGAAAGAAATGTATTGTGTATAATACGAGAAGGGAAAAATGGATATCACCACATTAGTAAAAAAAAAGAAGCTACAGCAAAAGAAATTAACATTATGGTGTTAACTTGAAAAACTACATGGATATCACCACATTACTGAAAGATAATGAGTTACTGCGAAAGAAATTAACATTATTGTGTTAATTACGAGAAGGGGAAAATTAAATGCATATCTCCACTTTAGTAAAAAAATAATGAATTACAGCAAAAGAAATTTATTGCGTATACTACGAGAAGGGAAAAATTGATATCACCACATTAGTAAAAGAAAAGAAACTACAGCAAAAGAAATTAACATTATTGTATTAAAGCCGTGATGGGAAAAATTAAATGGATATCACCACATTAGTAAAAGATAATGAGTTACAGCAAAAGAAATTAACATTATGGTGTTAACTACGAGACGGAAAATATTAAATGGATATCACTATATTAGTAAAAGCTAAAGAGTTACAGCGAAAGAAATTCACATTATTGTGTTAATTACGAGAAAGGAAAAATTAAATGCATATCTCCACATTAGTAAAAAAATAATGAATTACAGCAAAAGAAATTTATTGCTAACTACGAGTTGGGAAAAATGGATATCCCCACATTAGCAAAAGAAAAGAAATTAACATTATTGTATTAACTACGAGAAGGGAAAAATTGTATGGATATCACCACATTAATGAAAGATAATGAGTTACAGCGAAAGAAATTAACATTATTGTGTTAACTACGAGACGGGAAATATTAAATGGATATCACTACATTAGTAAAAAAATAATGAATTACAGCAAAAGAAATTTAATGTGTATACTACGAGAAGGGAAAAATGGATATCACCACATTAGTAAAAGATAATGAATTACAGCAAAATAAATTAACACTATTGTGTTAACTACGAGGAGGGAATAATATAAAGGATTTACTCCCACAAGAGAAACGAATAAGTCTGATAGTTTCATCTGAGTGAGATTATATTCTGAGTCATGGCGATCATGAACAGGCAGAGCCAAGTCTGGCCAAGAACTCCACTTTTTCATGCGAAGTGAAGAAAATTATGTTGGCTTAAACGGAAATAGAGCCAAGTTTGATATCAATGCTGCGTTACGATACAAGAGTTAGTGACCTCTGATGTTATGCACGAGATTAAATTAGTTTTGGACAATATCGATTTAGTAATAGACGGCGACGTGTTAGATTTTTAATGCCAATAACCCATGAAATATTTTGCGGTTTGCCTGATGGCAATAGATGATTGCAGTGCTCTGGTAAGGAAGCAAAACCAATGTGCCAATTCTCCGTAAAACAAAAACAATAATTATTTAATATCTGTGGGTTTCAATTTCATACCTGTCAGCTTTTATGATTTTAATCTTTTCTAACGGTGATGATTAAATTTATTTAATTTAGTCGATATTCGCTTAGCTTCGAAAACACTTATTTTAAATTCCCTACTTTCACTTCATCTTTTTTTTTTTTTTTTTTTTTTTTTTTTTTTTTTTTTTTTTTTTTTTTTTTTTTTTTTTNTTTTTTTTTTTTTTTTTAAGTTTCATTTAATTTGGTTGCGTGTTTCATTCTCTTTTCATTTTGAGTATGTTTCACTTCATTTTGTGTTCGAAAGCATCTACCTCCAAAATGAATTGAATTTAGGTGATCTTGTTGTTGAGTTTTATTTTGAGTTCAAACAAAGCATCTTTGAATTTAGCTTATTTTTGTGTTTAATTTCATTTTCACTTCATTTTGAGTTCAAACAAAACATCTCCAAAACAAAATTAATTTTGCTTATTTTGTGTTGAATTTCATTTTGAGTTCATGCTGAGTTTCATTTTCACTTTATTTTGAGTTCATGCTGAGTTTCATTTTCACTTTATTTTGAGTTCATGCTAAGTTTCAGAGCTTTTACTCATTCATTTTGTCCAGTCTATTAAGTTACATTTCAGCTTTTTGATATCGATTGTAATACATAATTATCGATATTGATTTGTGTATTAGTAAGGTTCATTTTCTAGTTTCAATTATTATAAAAATTATTGTTGTTAGTAAAATCAACAGTTCAAATAAAGTATCTCCAAAACAGGTTGAATTTAGGTTTGGATAAACCATTTTTCAAGTATTTGTTTTTAAGTATAATTTGCAAAAGAACTATGCATTTAAATAACTTGGAATGAGGAAAATGTGATATAAAAGCATTAATTCTTAATAGTTCCCTTAGGCTTATCTGAGTTTTCGCGGGCCACAGTCTGGTTCAAAATTCGAATGAGGCCTGGGGTATGCTTATATGATATAACCTATAAATTATTGTGAACAGAAGTATTAAATGTAATGAAATATAGCTCATTAAAATATATTTATGCTATTATCTTAAAAAAATACAAATTTTCGACATCATTAAAAAAAAAGTATCGCTACAAATCATTGCTATTAAACAAAAAAAGTACCAATAAAAGTGAAATTTAAAAAATTAAATAAATAATAAATAGTAGAAATAGCTTTTTCTTGTTAAGCCTAAATGTATTAGATAAATGTTCCATTTGTTAATATCAAGCTCATGACGTATGAGCATATGAGTTGTACTCAGATCTATTATACGTACGAGTTGTACTCAGCTTAATTATACATATGAACTGTACTCAGCTCATATGTATAATTGGGAACCAAATATAGATACCCAAACGTTCCATTGTTTAAATGCACCAAATGTACATATTTTTGTTTTGTTATACCCAAATGAAAGAAAAAACATAGCACAGCACTGTATAATAGTGTCAACACAGCAAAATAAGTAAATTTTGTGACTAACTTAAGAAATCTAAAGAATTAGATAATAGAAAAAAATATACCCTACAAAGTGGATCACTGATGCGCTAAGACTACTTCAAGATTATATGCAATCTCAGACGATAAATAATGTCATCTAAGAAGTTTTTAAATTCTTTTACCTTAGATAACAGCAATTAAAAACAATTCAAGCAAATTTAAATTCCTGAGAATTATCTCTTTGTGAGAGTAATGAATGGGAAGCTCACAATGAGAGGAAGGAATTAACTTTAAAGAAAATAATCACGAGAATCACGCGCTATAATCACGCAAACGCATGTGCAACAAAGAAAACTCGGATGATAAGTAGAATTAATCTCATTTTAACACAATGAAAAAGCATATTTTTATTTTGAATTCAAAAGACATAGCATCCTGTTCTAAAAATTTTTGTTTTTTTGATCATTAGTAAAAGTTCAGTTATCGAGAAATATATTCGAAGAATACATTGTTGAACTGCACATTTCTGTGGATCGTTAGTTTAATTTTGGAGTTACAACAAAAATATGCAAGGTTGGCAACATTCTTTCGATGCTTTGTGACTAGTTTTTCCATTTCTTCTAATTTTTAAATGTACATCATAATCTATTGATGGAAAATTTACTTGATGTAATGATTTTTATTAGTCTTCAGTAAGCAATAAAAATCATTGCTACGTAAGCGGAATGCATTTGATAATTATGTGATTTAAGCAAAACAACCAATTTAAAAAAAAAAAATCGTTTTCTTGATTCACATTAAACAAAGAAAAAAAATCAGACGATACTTAACTTAAAAATTATCAAACAGCAGCCGTCGCCATAACAACGCATGCGCACTATTTACTATTACTCTTGAACACAGTCAAAAAGTGTGATGACGTCCAAATAAGGTGCCCATGCCATCAAACTTAAAACAACACCCATTTTGACAATGGGTAATAAACAAATAATAAATCTAAATTATGTAAAAGAAGTAGACGAGAAAAANTAGGGGTTTAAACACCCCCCTTGAGCTCAGACAAAATTGCAAAAATAAAAATTTTAGTAGAAATTTTTCGAGCTATTATTTTTTAAGACTATATATTTTTATTTACCTTATGCCTACTTTTTTTTTCCTAGCGGTATTTCTCAGAATACTGAAAAAACATTTACTATAATAGGGTTGTACTTTTAAGACCAAATTCACGTGATACTGTTACGGACTGGTTCCTTTCTGTCCTGAAAGTATAGTTTTCGAAACTGGCTGTCATTCGCGAGGTCTTTACGCGATGATTCTGGAATCCTAGACGTTCTGTCGTCTTTGAGACAAATCGAGAATTTTGGAGAAGCAGTGAAAAATTATATAAAAGGGGGAACGGAGTACAGTGGAGTTAGTTAGTCAGACTAAGAGTTATCTCTGTCGCTAAATCTGTTTTGTTTTGTCTTAACAAAAAGTTCCTTCAATCGCCGAACCCGACGTCGCCACTATTTCGACCAGTGAAGAAATCAGTAACAATACCATTGGAGGTACTGTGCTCGTTGAAGTTATTCATTCCAGCTCGAAACTTTGAGATCGTAGCATAGCGGATATTTCTGTCAATATATATATATATATTTGCTGTTCTTGAATCTTTAGGATGTCAACGCGCAAGAATTTAACAATTTTTAATTATTTTGAGAAAGAACCACGACCTGAAATTAGTGGGGTGACAGCATCTAGTACCAATGTAAGTTTTTCTGTTGTACAGAAATGTGATACTTCCGTTGAAGGAAACGTTTCTAGCATAACAAAATCTGATGAATGTGAAAGTGGCCCTCAAAGTGTTACTTCCCACCCATATGACATTGGACTTTTTTTTAGAAGATATTACATTATGTTCTTAAACTTAAAAAATGAAATCAAAATTTAACTAAACAATGTTGTCTAAATAAAAAGTCGAAATTGTCTAGNGCCCAATAAGCTAAATGAATTTCGTTTTATAAATAAATCTCAATTCAAAATATTTCAACATAACAGTGCTAGAAATAAAAATGGTAAAATGATATATAATAACAAAAAAAGTTAATAAATCAAATAAATGTTTTGTTGGGATGAATCTTATTCAACACAGCTCTCTCAATATAAATAAGACGAAAAGGATTCAAAACAAATTTGATATTTATAAGATATGATAAAAGTATTAGAACAACCGCACGGAAGCTTTATAGAATTTAGATGATATTGAACAAATAAAGAGACAAGAAATGAGGTGTTTGACTCCGCATTTTATTTCCGCATCCAGAAACTTAGAATATGAATCATATCAAACACGCGAACAAAATTAAATATTTACATAAAAGTAATAAAAGTGTTGACAGGAATATTGAGGGAAAAAAAATCTTGTGTAAAAACGTGATTTAAATGCGCAACTTTCTGCGTTTTCTTATTTCCAGGCGATTTTTTTTTGTGATTTCTGACAGTATTAATAAAAGAGTATTATTTAAAAAGAATGTTCACCATATTTCATAAATTAGCAACAAACGGCAAATTTTTAATGCAAAACAAAGAAATATGGAAAGATGTTTATTCAGTAATACGAGCAAGGATCGAAAGCGAGTGACATACATGAGACAAGCTAGTAACGAGTAACAATGACTGAGATCAGCACAAAAATCTAAGGATAATTGTTTGTGTTGCATTACGAGACAGAATCTAAAGCGAGTGGCATTGCTGAGACATACTAATAACGATTAACAATGTCTGAAATCAGCACAAAAATCTAAGGAAATTTTTTTATTTAATATTACGAGACAGGATCGAAAGTGAAAAACATGAATGAGACATACAAACTAGTAACGAATAACAATGTCTGAAATCAGCACAAAAATCTTCGTAAAACTGTTTATTTTGTATTACGAGACAGAATCGAAAGTGCTTGACATGGATGAGACAAACTGGTAACGAGTAACAATGACTGAGATCAGCACAAAAGTCTAGTTAAGCAAAACTGTTTATTTTGTATTACGAGACAGGTTCGAAAGTGCTTGACATGGATGAGACAAGCTAGTAACCAGTAACAATGACTGAGATCAGCACAAAAATCTAAGGAAAAATGTTTGTGTTGCGTTACGAGACAGAATCTAAAGCGAGTGGCATGGTAACTAATAACGATTAACAATGTCTGAAGTCAGCACAAAAATCTAAGGAAATTTTTTTATTTAATATTACGATACAGGATCGAAAGTGAGAAACATGAATGAGACATACAAACTGGTAACGAATAACAATGTCTGAAATCAGCACAAAAATCTAAGCAAAACTGTTTATTTTGTATTACAAGACAGGATCGAAAGTGCTTGACATGGATGAGACAAACTGGTAACGAGTAATAATGACTGAGATCAGCACAAAAATCTAAGGAAAAAGGTTCTGAAATGTCTGTAATTTACAAAATCGATTATTGATAAATTTTTGAATACGAACGAAAAAAATTTTTTTATTCAAACTATTTTTTGTTTTGCATTTTATATTAGAGTATCCGATAATCTGACAGATTTTGTTAGTAACCATTAAACTGCTTTTTTTAAAAATACCAAAATATAATTCTGCTTGTAATTAGAGCACCAGAAAAATAATATATAAAAGGGACACATGTTTCCCCTCTGCATCAAAGGGTTAACCTAAAGTTGATGTATTTAGAATATTACTTAAAATACAATTAATTATTTACTATTAATAAAAGAATAAAATTAAAACACTAAGACAAGAGAATAAAACATTGCACTGCTTCGAAAATTAAAAAAGAAAATCAATCAGACCACACGTTTATAAAATAACCTCAAGATTAAAACAGGATGTTATTACGAAACTAACACCCATATATTCATTAAAAAAAAGCAGGAAAAAAAGAACCACAAAATTGTGTTTTTTACGCTACAGTTACCAATTATAATATTCCGAGAAGAGAAAATTTAGTTAACCGCATTATGCAGTCATCATATTCAGTTCTTTTAATTTAATTAAGGATCTTTTATGTTTCAGCAGGGAATAAAACAAAAATTAACGAATTGTGAAGGTCTTTTAATGAATTCTGTAATTTAATTTTATGATATAGAACTTCAAGGCACTTGTCTGATTGGCATGATTACGCCAGAAACGGCTCTAAATTTGTCTAGCTCACAATTATGTTTCATATATATTTTAATGAGAGCTATTTTTTTCGTAATGTATATTGAAATTTAGAAAGATTTTTTTTTAAAACCAGTGTCGCCAACTTTTGCAAAACATTTTTATCACTTGCACCAATATTGATTGCACTGGGGAACAATTTTTAATTTTTTTTATTTTCTGTTGCGTGAGACCTTTTTAAATAGATCTTAGATACTTTTGTATAGCTGATTTTTGAAATTTGTAACCAGTTTCTCTATACAATGCTACAGTTTTTTTTTAAATGGCATTTTTAGTATTTTTAACAGGGTGCGTTGCCGAATTATTCAACAAAAAATAAGCACCTTTTAAGCACTAAAAAATATTTTTAAGCACTTAAAAAAATATCATAATTAGGCAGGGTTGGAAAGTTTTTGACAATCGACGGTTTTATCTTGTTTCAACCGTCATGTCAAAAAAAAACTTTTGGCGTTGTTTTTGGCAATTGTCAAAAATCATGAAATTTTGAATCATGTTTAACGAATGACATTTTCATACGCTACTGACTGACTATACGCAGAAACAGATTGGGGTTGAATTAATTATGAAAACGTTGAATAGAACAATGTGAACAGTGTCTTTTTGCATAATTCGAAGCGGAAATCCACAAAAAATCTCATTTTGAAAAAATGGAAAATTAAGCACTTTTTAAAAACACCCAATGAAAAAAGCACCATCAAGGGCTTTTAAAATCGAAAATAAGCATCTTTAAGCACTTTTTAAAAACGCTACGCACCCTGTTTAATACAGTTTATGAAAAGTAAAATTCCCAAGGCTCCCCTGAATGCTTGGGTGCCCCGGGCACAGCCATGAGTAAAGACGGTACAGCTGGGCGCAAACGAGTTATTAATAAAATAAAGACACGTAAATAAAAAACAGGAGCGGCTTTGGTCAGGGACTGTGAAGACAAGCTATTTGGAGGACTGCATATTAACAAAAATTTAACTGAATCCTAGTTAAAGGTTTAATGGTAGCTGCATGTTATTCACACACAACTTGACAGATTACATAAATCAAATTAAGAAATAGTTTCTGGAAACAACTTAACGCTACATTGCATGCAGACGCCGCATCATACGCGTGAACGAACCCGAGATATTTTCACTTCGTAAACACCATCTATTCGGACATCAACTATCTTCTTTTTTTCTATTTTTCATCCATTATACAATTCCATTACCGCGCGACACGCGATATTCAAGCGATATCGCGATAAGGAAAAACACGATTCCCAGTCCTTGGAAAACTGCCGAGCAAGAATTATACAAAAACATTTTTTTCTAATCAGTTTCAAATTCAACGCTGACGATGGAACGTTTTTATAAATGTTTTTCTTTCTCGCGTTTTATTCTATGTTACTACTGCCTCCAGGAATGAAAATAAATAATGCCTTTTGCACAAACAGACATCTGGAATGGAACGAATGAAATGGTAGACGGTTTGTTCAAGGTCTTGAACTATTGCAACAAAGGTGGTTGATGAAAAAACAAGCAGAGAAGTTTACATACAGCAACTGTTCGATAATGAAACAAAGAATAGTTCACGTTAATTACGTTTGCTGGTTCGCTATGTCATTGAATCAGTTATTATAACTGATATCAAAATATAACATTAGTGATGAATTTAAAATGAACCGCCATCTTGGATTTTAGGCTTAATTTTATAATTTACGTTTTCTTAATATGTTTTTGTATTTAAGAAACTTTTGATGACGTAGTATTATTAGAAAGCACAATACCTTTCAAAAAAGGAAAAAATCAGAAGGGATTATTAGATTAGGATTAATAGCGCTTGATAAAGTTTGGAACTTTTATGAATTTTTCTTAAAAATTTTAAAGCAATAAAATTATGCGATTTGTGGTTTGAATAATAGAACAGAAATATTTTTAAAATCCTGCACTTTGGATTTAAAACTAGTTTGAACAGCTCTTTCGCTCATTTGTGTTAAATTTAAAAGTCCAAAGCAATGAAACAAACTTTCAACCCTATAATTTCAGAACAAAAAATCTCTTTAAATGAGAGAATAGAATTTTCTTAGAATGAAATATATCAGGATAAAATTCCCTACAAATCTTGAGATGATTTGTTTGTTTTTTTCCTCATTAAATTTAAATGAAAAGATAAATACATCATGACTGTTCTGCAGTAAATAAATTAAAATGGTATTGCATAATAAAAATGATACAACAAATATTAATGAAATGATGAATTGATTCGTTATGAAGATTATATGCAAATGAATACTTCTAAAATGCTTTATAATAATACATCGATTTTTTTTACTGCATAGCTCACCCGTTACGAAAATTACTAATTATATAACACTTCTAATGATGTTATAATTAACCTTACAGTTTAGATTGCTTGAGGCAATACAGTTTGTTTATTTTCAATCGTAGTTATTTAAAGTACAAAATTCTAAAAATAACTTATTTTTCTCTGCAGCGTATTCGAATAATTAATTTTGAGATAAAATAAATTAAAATGATATTGCTACCCAATCACATCAGCTCATCTTGATGCCCTGGAATCTTGTTTTATTCGTTTGAATACAGATTCTCTTGTTAACCACAGTAGTTCCTTATCACCTCTCAATAGCGCATTTTACCCTGATTTGCTCCTCTCGACCACTGTGGTTTTTCTTGTTCTGCTTTTCATCTATTTTCTCACTCGGCTACAGTGGTGTTTTGTAGTTTTCTCGCCCAACTTTATTTTTCAATTTTTCGTAAGCAACTTTTCGTATTATATTTCAAATCTCTTTTTTCTTCTCATTCACGTGATGCAAGTCTTGAAAATGGGCACCTATTTTTGAACGCTTGTATTAGATCGACTCTTTATTTCTACTTTGTAATTTTTTGAAGCGAATGGAAGTTTTTAATCGAGTTATAATTTCGTGGTAGTCAAAAATGATTTTAGGCCGCCTTTATCAAAGCAAAATGGTAACAAAAGAAAATATGAGAATAGTGTCATAAATATATTATTAAAAAAGAATATATTATAAATTGATTCTTCAATCAAAAAATGGCTGCAAAATTATGTTTTTCACATGATTTTTTTACCATTCTTTTTACCGAAAATCGCGTAAAATAGCAACTACGCACTTATGTATACTTACAGCAACTTATGTCTGTTTTTAACCAGTGTCCAACTATTATTAAAGTTTATTTCTGGTTTCAAAAACGCCATTTATTTTCAAATAAACCTCCTTACATCCACGTTTTAATAAAGATATCGTGTATAGTAAAAAATAAAATACATCATAATAAGGAATATATTTAAACCCATTTCTAGTTCGAAAAACTTGACGACAACTGGGATTAGACTTAAAAAAAAGCTTAGTTAGTTTAATTTGTTGCGAAATAAAGATTAAAGATTCGATTCTAAGTAATAAAGATTCGATTTCATCACTAATTTCTCCATCATTCTCTTTGTATACCTTGAGAGAAGTCGTAACATTACGAATAGTATCAATAAGTTTGTTTACTCTGTCAGTTGAGGTTTATTTAACCTATATTTCTAACAAAATGAAAATAATACAGAGGAAAAGATAAAAAATCGCAGATTCAATAGAGAATCTTTTTTGATATATTGTACGGTTAAAAAAATATAGCTTTATCCGCAGTATTCTGCCAAATTAATTCATGAATATCGTGCCACGTCAATTCAATTCTTAGAATTTGGAAAGATGTTATTTAACCCATGTTTCTAATAAAAAAACATGTAATATAAAAAAAAAAAATTTAAAGTCAATTTCTACATAGGTCAACAAAGAAATTGTTTTATTTCAGTTACTTTTTATTAAATAATTACAAATTTTTTTTCATATAAAGCTAAAATTAATTAATTAAATTTAATTAATTAATTAATATTTGAAAAAACTGTATTAACATCAAGCGTCATCTACTACAAGTTTAAAAAATATATTTGGACTAGAATGGCTGAATAATTATGTTTGTGAATGTAATTTCAGAATGTAATTTCAGAAGAGAAAACCTAACAATCAATTGATATTCACAAGAGACGTACCTTGACATAACCTTAAATCCGTCGCATTGTCCGTGGGATTGTTTTCACTCATTTTTTACAATTGTTATCCACTAAATTTGAAAATAAAAAATACTACCCTATTAAATTATATGTGTATCAAAACAAACTAAAAAAATATTTGTAGAAAAACAATACTTTTATTATTTTTATGCTAGTGATAACCAAAACAGTATGGAAATGAATGAGGGAAAACTGGATCCTACCACGTGATTTCCCGGCCAATAAAATTGCAGCGTTAAACGTTTAACGCAACCTTGTTGGAAGTCGCATAAGAAGTATAACTTCAAAAAGTATTTTACTAACGATTGAAAATTTGAACAAGATATAGGGAGAGTGTGAAATAATAGTAGGAATTGAATAACTAAAAAAAAGCACAAAGGAAAACATAAAAACCGCAGATTCAATAGAAAAGCTTTTTCGATATATTATACAGTTGGCACATCAAAGCGAATTTCAGAAAATTTTGTTTGGAGAAACGTTGTAATTTAAACAATTTTAAGGAATCGCCAAGCATGAAATTGTAATTTGCAATTAAACAATGAGTACTATTTTTTTCTACCCAGTTCCCTATTACTAGTATTTAATCCGAATAAAACATTTTCTATTACTAGTTACTCTTAAAACGCAACTTCTTTTTTCCACCGTGCAAAAGTCCTTAAATACCTGATGGTTTTATTGATGTAAATATAGACAGGGAATAGAACAAAAGGAAGTAGAATATAATAAATATAGTAACATATTACATGCAAGTTAACATTTTCTGTAACTATAGTTTATCTACGGTAAGAACTCCCCCTGTCACAAAGTCTGAGGCTGTCTGTTGCTATGGAAACAAGAATAGCGTTCATGGAGGGTAGCTTCTCTTCACTCTAGAGCTAACACAGTAGACCGAAGGAAAAATTTCCCTTTTTTTCGCTGACCCGAGCCGAAACCTGTCCTAAACAATTACCACACATCCCTAGTTATACCTCGTTACCATAGTCACCGCCACGGGTCCAGACGAATTTGTTTGGGGAGTTCTTACTATAGACAAACTATAGTTTGCTGCTCCTCTTACCGCATCTTTATTCTTACAGAAGTGCTATGACAAAATCAAAGAATCAGATGAAAAAATCAAAAGTGTTAGCTAATTTTTCTCACGGTAACTGGCTAGCTAACTTTTTTCGAGGACCTTTTAAACTAGTTTGTATATGAACATTACAAAAACATTCCATAGGATTTGTTACACACATATGTGTTTACTTTAAAGTGAGACATTTTTTGAAAGGCATAAATAACTTAACCTTAACCGTGGTAAATATATTTAACAGTAATACCACTTTTAATTTAGTGAACCATTTGTTATTAATTTATTAATTATAAGACTTGTAAGCTGAAAACTACAAAGATGTGTATAAAAATGTACAGGGAAGACAATGGAATAAAAAAAATTAACATTCAATAATTATTAACTGTTAAACTTCTTGAAAGGTTCTTTCTTTGGTCTAGGCTAAACAACACCATACGGGTCACGGGAATGGCAACTGCTGAGTTGAAATTTGGTATGATGAAAAGGCCATATTTATTTATGAACTGGGTTTTTATCAAAATTCCAATTTATTCGAAAGTTATGGAAAAGTTCATTTCTTTTTCGTGATTTTTTTCCAGTTTTTTTAACTTCTTTTTTTATCAAGTTCACATGATTATTTTTAAAATCCATCACGTAATCTTCCATTTGGTTAATTTCGTTATGATTAACATGTTAACAAAATGTTCTTTTAAAAAGCTACAATAATTGTATAGTTAAAAAACAAAATATTACGTGTTTTTGTGGAAAATATCGGCTCTTAAGAGGGGGGGGGACAATAATGAAAGCGAAGCGGTTTACGGGGGTTGGCGAGCAAAGGGCGAGTCTCTTAGTAATATTAAAAAAATATATATAATAAAAATTAAGAAAAATATTTTGAAAAAATCACTCTTACAAAGAAAAAAACACATCCAAAAGATAAAGAGTGGTAATTAAATGATTTCATTTTAACATTTATTTTTCAAAATTAAAATGTTCATATGACCGTTAAAATATATGATTAGTATAAATATTACACACATATATATCGCCATTACAATACATTTTTTATTCGAATATCTTTACAACGATATAATATCATGAGATAGCGATTTTTTTTTCAAATAAAGATGGTATCTAATACTAAAAAATGCTATTTTTAAAAGTTTTCTAGACGGTAGGTAAAGGTAAAAAAATTTTGAACAAAAATTTTACAGAATCAAATTTATCAAATGATAAAAAGAGAAGATAATCGTAGGATAACTATAATTGATAGGATGCAAACGGAAAATATATTAATAAAAAACACAAGTTCTAGAGAACTAAAAATAAAAAGTTTGAAACAAATAAGAAAAAGGAACTTACCAAACGAAAACACGCAAACATATTCTCCCTATTAACATTTTTTAGGAAAAACCACTATACAACAAGTCTAATGTTTCGTACAAAAAAAAAGTAAATAACACAGAAAAGCAACAACTATTTTTCACATAGAAGGCGACATGCCTGTTGGTCGACTCGTATAATAATAAAACGCTTTTAGAAACTCGACTTCCCATTAGAGGTTGTTGTGTTTTTGTTTGGGTTGCCACAATAATATGATTATCTTTGTAGTTGCCGCCAAAGCGGAATGTAATTTCATCCTCTCCGAGAAAACAGTCGATTCACGAAAGAATGCGAGGGGAAAAATAGGCTCACTATTATTTTAGGAAACAGTAGATACTATGCAGTTGTAGACACGCGCTTGAAACGTAAAAAAATATGCATTTATAAATAGAAACAAGCTCTAAAAATAGAAATATGTTCTTATGGCTGTATCAATAAATTGCTAAGTTGTATGAATAATTTTATTGGGCAATACGAAAATAACTTGCAATTTATAGATTTTTCTAATATTAAAAGAGATTTAAGCTGTACGTTAAAAATAGCTTTTATATTGTTCATGATGTGAATAAGATTATTACACAATTTTTGCAAAATCATTTGAGAAATTGAAAAGTTACAATAGCAAATATCAAATATAAAAAGCAATTTGCAGGTGAGCTTTTTATTCTAAACGCGGCTCCAGAAACGTGTTTAAGAAAATAGAGCTAACTCGAAATGCGTGTTTAAGAAAATGAAACTAGCTCAAAATGCGTGTTTAGGAAAATTGACGCAGCTCAAAAAGCGTGTTTAAGAAAATGGACACATCTCAAAATACACGTTGTCTAAGAAAATGGACAAATCTCAAAATGCATGTTTAAGAAAATGGACAAATCTCAAAATGCATGTTTAAGAAAATGGACACAGCTCAAAATGGATTTTTAAGAAAATGGGCACATCTCAAACTGCGTCTTTAAAAAATGGACATATCTCAAAATGCGTCTTTAAGAAAATGGACACATTTAAAAATGCGTCTTTAAGAAAATGGACACATCTCAAAACGAATTTTTAAGAAAATGGACATATCTCAAAATGCGTCTCTAAAAATGGACACATCACAAAATGCGTCTTTAAAATAATGGACACATCTCAAAATGTGCCGTTATAAAAATGGACACATCTCAAAATGCGTTTTCTAGAAAATGGACACATATCAAAATGTGTGTTTAAGAAAATGGACACAGCCCAAATTGCATGTTTAAGAAAATTGAAAAAGCAATTTAGGAAAATGGACACAGACTTGGATTCCGTTTTTCAAACTTCTCTTATGAAAATTTTACTTTTTTTAAAGGCACAAATGGATCCAAAAAATTTGTAATATGATGTCGTCATTTTCCTGAATCACTTGGAACATTTTTTATCAGTCTTTTTTGAAAAGATATTAAAAGTCAACATTTCTTTTTATCAAGTTGTTACAGGTTCTATAAATTATAATGGTGGCATAAAAATAGCATTGAAGTTAGATTTTTTCGAACTATTTTATCGTTTAATGTTCTGAATACGAAGAGATACCTAAAAAGTTACATCTGTAATCTGCCCAGCCACCCTGAATTCAGTGTTTTTGCCATATAATGATTATGCTTAAAAAAAAGTAAGCATAAGTTAGCACGTTCACGCCGGGAAAAGGGAAAATACTGGTACGGGAAAAGAGAAAATACTGGTAGAAGAACTATTTCAATATATATACAATAACAATCTCATATATACAATAACAATATCTCAACAATAACAATTCACTGTAAGGAAATTTATCACGGCGAAGAAGCAATTCAATATAAAAATTGCATCCGTTAAAAACAATTGGTAGTTATGGATTTTTATTATTCCCGGAAAAAAACTAAAAAATGAAATTTATTGTTACCAGTTTTTACTCTGGTGCGCTGCCCAGATGAGACAATCTAGTGTGACCCATCGGTGGGTCACCCCGGCGTGAACGTATTAAGTACAAAATTATTCATTCAGTTATTAAATTTGAACATTGAAAAGTCATATTTTTTGCTGAGTCCATTTTTTGAAAACACTCATTTTGAATTGCGTCCATTTTTTTAAAACACGCTTTTTGAGTTGTGTCTATTTTTGTAAACATGTTTTTTTAATTACGTACATTTTCGTAAACACGCCGTTTGAGCCGTGTCCATTTTCTTAAATACCCATTTTGAATTACGTACATTTTCGTAAACACGCAGTTTGAGCCGTGTCCATTTTCTTAAATACCCATTTTGAATTACGTAGATTTTCTTAAAACCCCATTTTAAGGTATGTCCATTTTATAAAATACCCATTTTGAACTACTTATAACACATATTTTAAGCTGTGCCCATTTTCTTAAATACGAATTATTAGTAAATTATTTAAATAGTTTATGTTAGTTAATATAGTTTAAACAGTTTTATTAGTTTATATAGAATAAAGAATCATATTAGTTAATAGAATTTGAAAATTAGTTAATAGAATTACATTAGTTTAATAGAATTACAGCTGATTTACACAGAAGGGACCGCAAATAACTTATGTCTTGCAGAAAAGAATGGAATAGCAAGAGGTTTGACGTCCCGCAATTTGGTTAAAATAAAAAAGTTTAAAACTAGCGAATTAAATACTTTTATATTATTTGTTTATATCTTTTTTTTCTATTAAAATACACATCATATCATTGTTATTATATTGCTTACAAATGTTTAAAGTGATAAAGGTAAGAAGGGTGTCAAAAATATTGAAAAGAAAATAATAAGAAAATAAAGTGTGGTATTACTAAAGAACGGTTGCTAAATAAAAAAAAATTTACAAGCCATTTTGATTATTAAAATTACTATAAACATTCGATATTTTTACTTACCTTCAATCTTTTTTCCGATTAATAATTCAGTGTAAAAAAAATTTTTTATTTCATCACTTTTTCATCTTTTAGCCATTTCTTTTTCTTCATGAATTCATTGGGCGAAACTGTAAAAAGGAAAAACAAATATATTACTAATAGTTTTGTGTAATCGAATAGATTAATTATTACCTTGACAGTTAAACCTGATAAGATTATCGATAATTACAAGAAAAGATCACAAAGGATTGTTACGCATAACACATGATATATAAACGATGATAAATAGTTTTAAGATAAAAATTTATCGAGGATAAAAGTTTACACTTTGTAATTATATTTTTCTATGTGGAATTAATCACTTAGAAACACTATAATTACTTAGAATTAGAAACGTTTTGCTTGATGTGTTTTTAAAAATCAGTGATTATTTTAATAATCAGTGATTGTTTTGATATTATGTATTTCAGGAAAGATATCCTTTCGCATTCTTTATGTGTGATAATCATGGTAAGAATGTTGATGACTTTTGATATTTTATTTTTATAACCGACGTTTTACAGCCGAGTTTAGGACTATCAATATTCAACTCCATAGTCTTGTAATTTTGAACCCAACAAGGAGACAAGAAACTCCTGGATCAAACAATGGAATAAACTAGTCTGCATGGAGGACTTTTTGATGGAACTAACTCACATTTGCACTACATGGAGAGAAAAACCACGAAAACCTTCCATGGTTAGCCTGACTGCAAGGGGACTCCAACCCATGATCCATCAGGGGTCTGTCCAGACATTTTGTGAAAGGTCCGTTTTTCGTGAAATTGTGAAAAAATTACTCACATTCTTTCAACCAGGGTCCGCTTTTATGAATTTGCGAAAATAGGGTCCGTTATTGCAAAAAAAAACTTTTTCAAGGAGTTTATTTTTCAAGGAGTTACAAGATTATGCTCTGCACTGTAAAATTATAATAAAAAAATTTAAATTTTTAAAAATAAACAACAATTGCTGCTTCTAAATTAGAGATGCAACATACAAATATTTGGTATTTAGCCTATACTGCTGAACGCAGAATATTCATTTCGGACGAATAATGGAAGAATCGTCTGCCGAAAACAAAACTTAATTCGTTTACATCCATCTTTCTTGTTATCTGCCCTGGAAAATGTTTATTCGATTAACAAAATAATAATGAAGATAAACAAATTTGTGAAGGGTTCGATTATAAGAAAAATCATTTTGTGAAGGGTCCGTTTTTAAGTTAAAATATTTTGTGAAGGGTCCGTTTTTATGAAAAGATATTTTGTGAAGGGTCCGTTAACGGACCCAAATTTCTTCTAAACAGACCCCTGTCCATCTACCACTGAGGATATTTTACGTCAGCACTGTGAGTGGAGTGCAAGCGGGAGCAGAAATAGTATCAACCACTGCTGGGATTCGAGCCTGGGTTACCGCAATGGGAGACGAACGCTATATCATCAGCATGACCTACCGCGGCTCATGTTTATAACTTAAACTTTTTTTAAAAAAATGAGCTTAAAAATGCAAAAAAGCTTCTAAAAATCAAAACAAAATTCCTTAAAATAAAAAACAATGCCCTTAAACATTTTCAAAAACAGGTTTTATAATTACTTCTTTAAAAAAAATATTAATTGTAGTTAAATTATAATTTTATATAAAGATTATGGAAATTATTAAAATAAATATGTAATTTATGAAAGAAATGAAGCCCTATAAAGATAAATTGGAATTTATTAATTTTTAGTTACAATTTTCAAGAATATCCCAATTGCATTTGTATTATCAAATGTTTTTGATGTTTTTAAAATAAAAGGAATATATGTTGTTGAAAAACAAATTCTTATATCTTGAAAAACTGTTCAACATTTAAAAAAAATCTAAAAATTTAAAAAAATTACAAAAAAAAAAACCTAAAAAAGAAAAAAATTACAAAAAATGCAACAAAAAATTTTTATGACATTTTAACCTTGATGATTATAGTTTTGATATAGTTAAGGTCAAGTTAAAAACTACATTTTTCCCCTCGAAATATTTTTTATAGTTATGTTTGTTATAACGAGTTAGAAAAATAGTTTATAAATTGATTGTCAGCGAAATGTCATGTAATTTTAATCGTAATAAATCCAGTAAAACTACATATTTTAATTTTGTGAAATAACGTTTTTAATAAGTATTTTGTAAATCAAGTTAAGGTAGAATTTTAATATACGATATCAATTCCTCTAATTACGACATAAATTGAAAATATTTTGGTTTGTTCTTTTTTATTATTAGATTAAATTTTTTAAGTACTTGGTACTATACTGTTCTAGCCTATTTTTCAAAGTAAATTCGATAATTTGTTGAACAGAAATTTTGAGGATATGATTTATTAAAATTTATTTACTATAATATGTATTTGTCAATTTCATTTAATAATATTAATTGTTGCAGAATTTTTCTACATTTTAGTAATGGATGCTTTTGCATATTTTCGTCAAAAATCAACAATACAAATTTGGAAAGCTTATTCTTACATTTAAAGTGCCACGATATCAATTCGCATACATGATTTCAAATTAGTAATCAATAAATTATTTTGGTAATAATTGGTTAGTGATTGTTCATAAGCCTAAAATCTATGTTTACCTAAAATCCTTTGAGACGAAACTTTTATTAAACATACTTTTCATATTTTTTCATTGTATTAATTCTATTAATATAGGTCAAAATAAGTGAAAAATATTATATTTAATAATTTATTATTATGGTTATGAAATTATGGTTATGCATTTATGGTTATTTATGGTTATGGTTATGGTTATTCATTTTAATAATTTATGGTTATGAAATACAGTATGAAACACCTGTGTTTTTTTCTGCGTTAAAGGTAAAATCTTCAAAACACGATTCACTTCCAAACAATAATTTTTCAAATTTGCACTTATTTGCAGTTATCTAGTTCTAAGAGAAACAGTTATTCATCATTGAAATTTCCTTAATTTACAAAATCAGTTATTAAATAAATTTTTAAATTTAAATGGAAAAAAATAAAACTTTTTTTTTTCGATTTTAGTACAAATATAGTTCTGATAGTCTAACAGATTTTTTGTAACTGTTAGACTGTTTTTTATAATTTAAAAATGCCAAAATATTTTTTCTGCTGGTAATTAGAGCGTCTGAAAAAAAATATATATAACAGGAACATCGTTATGCTATCTGCGTTAAAGGGTTAAAATATTTTTTTGAAAACAGTCAAGTGTTATAAAAACAAAAGAAAAATAACACAAAATTAGTTGACAATAAATAAACAACAATCAAACGAAAGTTTTAATAAAAATATGCCTTGTTAATTAAATGAAACTAGGAGGCTCCGCCCCCTGCTCGCCAACCCCCGAGAATTGCTACGCAATCCTATGTGGTTCACGCAGTGAACCATGGCTCGCTGCGCTCGCTCGCCAATGAACACAATGTTCTAGCACAAAGACATAATATATTATCATCAAAGACATAGTATTTTATCATCAAAGACATAGTATTGTACTTATGTAGAAGAATTCTACCAATGTTCTTATTGGCTTTTAAAAAAGTATATTAGCTATTTAGATTGTACATGGTGAAAAAATCAAAACATTAGCTAAATAAGAAACATATTAGCAAAATAAATTATCAAATATTGCTTCACTAATATTCTGCATTTTAAAGCGTGAAAATTCAATGCATAAATAAACGCGAAATATAAAAAAATTCAATGCACTCAATACAAACACTTAAACGTTTTTTAGACGTTTAGGTAGCTCCCAGTAGAAAAATATCAATTCAACAGCGGCCTTTTAAAGCATTCTCACTTCAATTAATTAATTAATTCCTAATTGAGTTTAAATTAAATATTGTCATGTTTTTAGTGCATGAATCTGAATTGAACAACCTGATAATGCTCACTCTGGTTATTGTTATCTGGTTGCTCACTACGTGCTCTTGCGCGCCGAATTCAATCATTTAAAAAAGAAAACTGTTGCCAGCGCGAGAAAAGAAATATCATCGGTTTTATTGATACATACATACATACGTACGTATTAGCGTTTTATATAATATAGAAGATATTTATTTTAAAGCTAATAAAATTGAAATGTTACGCCTAATTATAGAAAATAAATATATAAAACAAAACAATATCTCACAAACAGCTGACACACTTTAAAGAAATTAACTGATTTCAACATTTTTTCAAAACAGTATTTCTCTTTTTCAAAAAGTCTTTTCGATTGCAGCAAAATATTTTCATAATTGGTTAATTTTATTTTGTATGTCGCAATCATGGTGTGAAAAACGAAGTTGATTCAAACAATAAAAATAATGTAGCGAAACTCAAATAACAAACCACATCGTTATTTTACTACTTCATATTTAACATATGAAGGCTAATTTTTTATGAAGGCTATGATTTTAGGCTAATCGTATATTTTATTGCTGAAATAAAAAGCAGGGTACTGAAACTGGTAGTAAAACCTGTTACCTTCCGTATTTTATCCTTATTAAACCTGTTATCCACCTTATTTTTGGGAGGGATAAAATTTCTTAAACTAACTACGCTTATTAATTAGTTATATGGTACAAAGAGAACTATTTATTATCTGGAAAAAAAGTGAATAATGGAAGATAATTTATAATCATAAATAATCAGCTTTTACTTTACTTTAAAAGAAAATCTAGAAATGAAATGGTTCTACTGTTAGTTATTTTTCCTTTTGTACAAAGCTTGAAATAGTTAAACTTTAGCAAATGTGATGTATTAGGAATAGTAAAGTCTGTATGATTACTTTTCGTTTAGCCGGGCGCAAGCAAAAAGTCGCCAAAAAATTTAGACTTCCGCCAACTTTTTATTAATTTTTTTTTATTCATTTATTTTTTCAAACGAATAAAAATTAAATAAAATTTTAAAAAATAAAATAAAATAAAAAGATTAAAACAAAAAAGAGTAGAATTTCCTTGTGCCCAGCAAACCGAAAAGTACCGTAGCGTCTGCAGCAGAACTTCTTTTTGTTGATGATATCTAAGAAGGGGTTCGAATAGGTTAAAGGTCGTTTTCGCTGCCATATGCTTTTAAAATATGACCTTGGACTTCTATAGGTGAATCGAATTAATGCTACCTTGCTAAAGAAGGGAGTCAGCAAAAAAAAAAAGTGACCTACTTTGCAAAAGGTAAATAACAGAAAACTGACAAAATGCAAAATATCATTTAATTTAAATAAAATTCCAGTACAATTGTAATAAAAATTCAATTTATGCGCTATTTTTTTTATATAGTTGACCTAAATTCTTAATCCATTTCTTTGCTCAATATGCTTACTTTTTATTTATGAAAAGAATTAACGTTAATTATTATAAATACATAATAAAAATTATACTTATCATAAAAAAATAATAATGATAATAAATAAATAAAAATAAATGAATAAATAAAAATAAAAGAGAGTCGGTATTCACCTGAAAAATATTTAAATGAGGTATTAGTTTTGTTTTAAAGAAGCTAAATTTTTTTAATATTAGTTTTCACTTTAAAATTGAAATCCGCAGATTTTGGACCAATCTAAAAACATTTAGAGTTAATGAAATATTCTGATAGATCCTAAACATTATAAAATACAATGTTTACGTAACTATCACTTTTTAATCTTTTCCAGGTGCATCTAAGCCTGCAAGATCTGGATTTAGATGGCACTAAAAATTAAAGGTAAGATTCTTATAATTTTCACGCATTTAATCAGCATTCATAACAAAAAAAGTTGAATTTTTCTTTTTAAATTTTTATTCTTGTTATTTTTTTAAGTTTTAATTATTATTGTAAGAAGAGCAGAGATGCCAAATTGATCCGCTTTGTAAAAGACAGCATTTTCTAGTATTCATATTTGTATTTAAAAAAAAGTTGAGTTCTTTTTTTTTTTTTTTTTTTTTTTTTTTTTTTTTTTTTTTTTTTTTTTTTTTTTTTTTNTTTTGTTTTTTTTTTTTTTTTAATTTTTATTCTTGTTATTTTATTGCGTTTTAATTGTTTTGTAAGAAGAGCGGAGATGCTAACTTGCTCCGCTTTGTTAAAGACAATATTTTCTAGCATCAACGAAATTTAAGCTTTTTATAGTTTAGTATTTTTTATTTTAAATATTAGTTTGTTTTTTTTTTTCATTTTTTAATCTACCACTAATATCGAAAAGTTTAAATATCATATAAAATGCAACCGATCGTTCAATTATTTTTCAAGATTAACTGTCTCATTCGCTACCAATTTATTTAAACTTTAGCAGGAAGCGGAGCAGATAAAAAAAAAATTTTCTCCTTGATAAAAGCGTAAACATAAGATTTAAATTATTTCTTATTATATATTTAATAATAAATAAATAATTTATCAAATCATAACAGTGAAATATGAATTGAGTAAGCGTGTTTATTAATAATGTAATAAAATTAAATTAAGAAAGTCCTTTGTTTCTCTAAAATCTACTCTGAATTGTAAGACCAGAAGTTATTTTGAGTGACAATTACAGCTATTGTAAAAAAAAAAAATCTTTTTACAATTTAGGTTATAGAATTCCCCGAATTCAACTCAAACTACAAACTTTTANTGTTTTGTAAGAAGAGCGGAGATGCTAACTTGCTCCGCTTTGTTAAAGACAATATTTTCTAGCATCAACGAAATTTAAGCTTTTTATAGTTTAGTATTTTTTATTTTAAATATCAGTTTTTGTGTCATTCTTTTGTTGTTGTCATTTTTCAATCTACCACTAGATATCGAAAATTTGAAATATCATATAAAATCCAACCGATTTCTTAATTATTTTTCTAGATTAAATCGATCGTTCGATTATTTTTCAAGATTAACTATCTCATTCGCTACCAATTTATTAAAACTAAAGCAGGAAGCGGAGCAGTTAAAAAAATTTTTTTTTTCTTGGTATAAGGCGTAAGCATAAAATTTAAAAATTATTATTTGTTATATGTTTAATAATAAATAAAATAATTGATCAAATCATAACCGTGAAATAAGAATTGTGTTAGCGTGTTTATTTATAATATAATCAAATTAAATTTAAAAAAATCATTTGCTTCTCTAAAATCTACTCTGAATTGAAAAATCAGAAGTTATTTTGGGTGGCAATTACAGCTATTGTAAAAAAAAAAAAAACTTTTTACAATTTAGGTTATAGAATTACCCGAATTCAACTCAAATTACAAACTTTTAAATTTCAAAAATCATTAATATTAATAACAGTAACAACTGTGTAATTTAATAACAAAATAAATTGTAGCATGCTTGCGGATTGTACATAAGATTCAAACAAATTACTCTGAAGTTCTTACGTGGTTGACTGCATTAATTAAAATTCTAAAATAACATAAAATTTTCAAAGAAGGAAAAATGGTTTAAAATGCATGTGTGCATCGATATGTGCTCTGTGAAACATGAATGAAAAATACATTTTGAAGTTCGTATTTTATCAATGACACAGAAAAATGAACGAAGCTAAAAAAAACTTAAAAAACAAGTTCGACGGAAGAAGAAGTACCATATAGATTCTTACATTCCAGACAACAATGAACAGAACCCTTATCCTGTCATATCTCATAAAGTGAACAAGTAGCTATTTTTCTATTCAAGCTTTAAACTTGAGATAGATCATAACTTGATACTCAACTTAATAACGTTATATTTTAAAAATTATCATTTTTCAATTAACTTAACGTTTATATCTTGAAAGTTACAATATTTGCTGTTATTTTGAAAACTATTGGTTATTGAACAATATGCAATGTAACCCGTTCTCAAAATATTTTACTTTTTTTTTTACATTTTTTGTGCTAAAACATGAATTGATATAACATGAATTAAATGATTGCTCTACGTAAGTTAGAATGCTAATTAACGATAAGTTACTTAAGCACAGAAACGTTAAGTACAGAAACGTATCGCACATCGAATTAGTTGAAATATAATTCTTTCTCATCTATACTTCTTTTACTTAACTTATACTTATTATTTGTTTATGTATTTTATTTTAACCGTGACATATTTTTGTTTTGTGTGCGTGGCAACTTCGATGCATAATTAGTTTGTTTATTTTCCACGTGGTTTCGTGCCTGTTTCTGTGTCAAGTCTCTGTGTAAATATATAGCGAAAGAATTGAAATTTTTGAGAAAGAATCTTTCTGGAAGAATTTAGACTGTATCACCTAAGAGAATTGATACTTGGCCTACTCGAAATAGAATGGAAAGAACTGTTGCTAACATAAACAAATGCCACGTTTCAGCAACCAATCAGGAACGAGATACGCACACTACGTCACGTGCAGATATCCCGCGTTGGCGTGTAACCACCTGGCTCAGTTTTTGCAGACTGATCCAGGAGGGCTGTGGTTCTGTTATGAAATAAGCACTGGCACATTCTAAATTCTTTCACAAAGATTTCAATTGTTTCACTATGGATTTGCACAGAGATTTAACACACAAAGACAGGCTCGAAACCATGTAACATAAACAAACCAATCATGCATCGAAGTCGCCAGGTACACAAAACAAAAATATATCACTGTTACAATAAAATACATAAACAAATAATAAATCTAAGTCAAGTAAAAGAAGTAGACGAGAAATAATTCTATTTGAACTAATTCGATGTGCGACGCTGTTCTGCATTTAATCAACTTATCGTTAATTAACATTCTAACTTATGTAGAGGAATTCAGCTCAACTAAAATACGACATTTTGCTGATAAAGATTAGCGGGCACTGACGTCATAGGTCACATGTGTGGTTATGGGAGGTCTTCTGAAATGCATTTGTTGTTAGAACATTCTTTATACAGTACAGAACACGTTATCCGGAAATCGGAAAACCAAAAAACCGGAACGAAATTCGATGAATTTTCCCGCCATTTTTTTAAAAAAAAAAAATTTTTTTTCCTCATAAGATTTTAGGATTTTTCTTTCTTTTTTGAAAGATTTTTACCTTACCATCATTTTGGAAATAATCATTAGTGTATTACTTCATCGTTTTTCCTTCTTTTTAAGATTATTTCCAAAAAAAATTTTTTTAGTTGGGTTTAACAATAAAAAAACGGCTTTTTGTAGCGATTCAGAAAACCGGAAAAATCAGTTATCCGGAATAGCGATGGTCCCGATAGTTCCGGATAATCGGTTCCCTACTGTATATTTTTAAAAATTTGCATTTCTTTCTCTCTTTGGTATTTTACTTCAATTACGATTCAATAAAGGCAATCGAAATAATAAGTAAATAGTAGATTATCGATTAAATTTAAATATAATTACAGATTTCAAAAATGTTTTTTTTTTAAAAAAGGCTTAACTCTCGGAACTTTTTTGATTCTTCCTCGGAATCATTTGAGAACCGCCGTTCTAAATGATAGAAGAAGTCCTTCAAAATAGAAATGGCTTCAAGGAATTTCTATCGAAGAAGTTGTGTACCTATATTCTCGAAATAACATATCTCTGAACATGTAAATACTTCAAATGCATTGTCAGAAAAAATCATAAGTAGATACAAATAGTTTCGCTTAAGGACATCACGTGCGTGTAAAGAGTCTCAAAAAGCCGTGTTTTACGTGTGAGGAATTACAATTGGAAATAAAACAGACTTTTGATGTAATACTTTTGGGTCTTCCATTTTCAATGTTAAGAGAGGAATGCAAATGGGCATTCAATCTGTTACGCTTGCTTTATTATTTACATTATTTTTAACTTCAGTGTAAGAAAATGGCATTAAAATTGATTCTAACAATGTAAATCGATTGTACATATTTTCTCACATGATTTGTGATAATTGATTATAAAAGCCTTTACTTGAGGCGAAAATAAATAATTTTCCCATTTTATTTGCATATTATATTCATTATTTCTCTAAAACCTAATTGTTTCGAAATAACTTTCGCTATAAATATATTTTTAAAATTCTTAGCACACATTTATACAATATTTGGTATTCACGTTCCTCTATTAAAATATACAGACAGGAATAAGTTTAATGTGCTTAAATCCGATACTTCCAAACGTTTTTTATTTATTTATTTATTTTGTTATTTATGACTAAGCTATTAATCTTCATACTCTTTTACGTTATGAAAAATAAATAAACATTAAATCGATAATGCTTTGCTGTGATTAATTTGAAGCGGGGAAACTTTTTAAGAAAATGTTAAAATAAACTGTGAAATATTCTTAAACGCAAATTAATTAAACAGATAAAATCCTAACATTTTATGCCCCAATGAGCTTTATTTTATTGCATTTTGAATATACAGGTTGAACAAATGAATGGAAAAACTTCTGTACTAACTCTATGCAAATAAGTTTTGTTTTAGCAACATATGTTTTGGAAGATTTTACATGGCAAAATATTGTCCCAATTTGAAAGATCAATCTGGAAGCTTTTAGAAATGAGGACATCATGCCCGTGTAAAATTTGGATCGGCCAAAATGAGAGTAGGAAGTTTAAAATCGATTTCCTTTTTCAATACTTCTATAATTTAAAAAGCATTTTAATGTATAGCAATCCTACAGAATGATTTCAAAATTGCTGGTCTAATGTTAGAAAGAAGTTATTAATTTGCGACGCTCATTTTGGTCGATTCGAATTTCGAACGGGTAAAAAATTACACCATTCCAAAAAGCTTCAAGTGTGATCTTTCAATTTGTGTCAACCGTTTTGCCATGTAAAATCTTTCAAAATATTTGTTGCTAAAAGATAAAACTTTTTACATAGAGAATATAAGTGTTTCCATTATTTTGATCAAACCAATGTATACTTAAGTCATACGCATTACTTTCTTTTTTTCTTCTGCCTAGTTAGGTTTATATTCTACAAATGCTGCTATTTTACTTATTTATGTTGCTTTTTAATAAGACTGGTAACTCAATTAGTATTTAATTTTTTTTTAAATTTATTTTCCTCTAAGCGAATTTCTCTCATTTAAACAGATGATTTGTTTAAAATGGTGGTAAATTTTAATATTTACGATTTTTTGTTTTTGATTTAACAAATTTGATTTACAACGATCTTGACCATCGCTATATGTAATGATTTTAAACAATTATACTCTCTCTCTCTCGATAACTCGATGGATAAACTCTCGATAACTCGAAAGATTAACTCTCGATATCTCGAAAACCTTGTTATGTCAAAAAAAAATTTTTTTTCCTTGACATTACATATTCACCTAATGTTTATTTAAATTCCTATGTCGAAGAGTTTCTTCTCAAAAGCTTGTTAAGTCGATTTTTTTTAAACTTTTTCGAAAAAATCACAATGTAAGTTTATTGTACAAACATTATTTTCTATTTAATGCATAATTATTGTCTTACTTTTAAAAATAGAATTATAATTGTTGCATTTGGATTTAGAATCAACTATCATGACATATTTATTAATACTTATTCTAATGTTTCAGGACTAAACTTTTTAGAGTAATATTTTCGAATATATTTTTCTACTTTTTAGAACATGTTTAGTTCTGAACTTGCTATCTCGAAATTTTTTTTTAGCTTTCCTTCAACTTTGAGATACCATCACCTCCTACATTGGAAAGCCTCCACACGGTTTTTTTAAGTAGTCTGCGCTTCTATGTAAAAAGTGAACCAGTTGTACGCATGAAGCTAAATTCTATTTGAAAAGCAACCAAGAGAAAGTTAACATATATATTTGAGAATTGAATTTTTGGTGGTAGACCAGTTAATAGGACAAATTAATTATATTAATAAATTTAAAAAAAATTTAGACGTATATTTGCAATCACTTTCTTATTTTTACTAGATAATTCTATTAAATGGCTCTTTCGTAAACTAGTTTACCTTCATAGTGGTCTAATCGGACTACCTATAAGATACCGTGTGGAGACTTTCAAATATAGGCGGCGTGATAATACTTGCAAATTGAGCAATGAAGTTTATAAGTGCTAATAAAATTAAAAGCGTAAATATTATTTCAACTATAATTTCGCTACGACTTAAAACATTTTGGCAGCGCTAAGACTTCCAGGTTGGTATAATATATTGACATTATAATTATTTTTTATTTATGTCTGAAAATTCAATAAATTGCAATACCGCATTTTTTTTTAATAAAGGCAAGTATCTGTCTCTAAAAAAATGGTGCATTAAAGCTCCTGGTAAAGGGGTTTAACATGAAGAATCCATAAAAACGAAATCTTCTCCCACAAATGAGCATAGATGTCATACGACAAAGTTAAAAACACAACCAACCAATTATGGTGACACTGATAACTGATAAGAAATCAAAATACAGGAGTAAATAAATAAGCCGCATGTGATAACTGACACTTCTATCTCAAGTGAAAAGTAAGCAAATCCTTGTTCTGTTTAGATAACATAAAAAAAAGAGAAAGGAACAAGCACTTTCAGAAGGGTTTACTTACAACAAAGGTGTCTGAAATGTCTATCGCAAACCACGATGCTGTTTATTATACTAGGTGTTCCGTAATCACTGTTCTTAATGTATATTTTTAAATCATTGTAAAAAATGAAGTGAAACAAGAACGAGCAGATTATGGTCTACATTTGGCGATTGTAATTGGCGTGACAGATCACGATATGGAAACATTTCACCTCTATCTCAAGTGAAAATTAAGCAAATCCTTATTCTGTTTAAATAACAAAACAAAAAAAGGAATTAGCACTTTTAGAAAGTTTACTTACAATAAAGATATCTGAAATGTCTGTCTCAAACCACGATGCTTTTTTTATACAAGGTGTTCCGTAATCACCATTCTTAATGTATTTTTTTAAGTCGCTGTAAAAAAAAATAAAGCGAGAATAGTATGTGTTCCATTTTTGGCGATTGTAATTGGCGCGACAGATTACGATATGGAAATATCCCCCCAAAGATTTCAATAATTGATTTAAACTAAGATTTTACGCTAGAACGCATATCAAGTGGGTGCAACATAGTAGCAAGCGTAGCGAGCATAGTTTTCAAAGCCAATTATATAAGACTGCATAGCAATCATAGCAGCGTGAGTGAACATTGGGCGGAACCCACTAATGAACTTAATCTTAACCTATATAATTTTATAACCAATATAATTGAACTTAACTTAGTAATTTAATTTCACGAATAATAATTAATAATTGAATTGTCACAGTTTTTGGGAAAAAATACACGTTTCCAAAATAGGTGACTTAGTATTTAAAAACGGTACAATGATATACTATTTACATATCGTTTTGAAACTCCTGTTAAGGAATCTTGACATTATATTTAATTTATGTTTCTCTGTAAGTGCAACGACTTCTGCAGTTAATACTTTTTTTAAAAACATGAAATTTAAATTTTAAATTAAATGGTGGTAATGGTAATAAAAGATATTTGCTAAAAGAAGAAAGAAACGCATGACACAATTGGTTTGTATAATGCACAAAGAAATCAGAAGTTTCAGAACTATATATTGCAATGATAAATAAGTTTAAATAATTAAAGTTAAATACATAAAATTTTAGAGTGGCGATTGTTTTATTTTAGTCCAAATAAATCTCAAATTAATTTTTAAAACTAAAAGAAAAAAAAAAAGTATAAATTTTGCTACCGCTTTAAATATAAAAGTAAAATCTTAAGGAAAATTTGCGTACATTAACAGTTAAGTCTGAATGGCGGAACCAGCAATATAAAAGTAACAATAGTTCTCTTTTTTGAAGTAATAAAACATTAATATTGGTTAAAAAAAAATATTTAGCGATATAAATATATTAATTTTCAGACTTCGATAATGTAAATAAAAGCACAACTTTAAAAAAAAAACTAGTATTTTTACTTACTTTTAGCAGCAAATAAAAGCCTTCAATTTAAGCATATTTTTGATCCCACACGAAGCAAAAAGCGTGAAATATTCCATTTAATAAAATCAAGGCCGTTCGCATAAAAATATTTCCAAGCGATTTTTAGCTTCACTGCTTTCCATTTAAAATCAGAAACAACTGACAAACTATTCTTAGTTCAGCGAACTAAACGTTAAGTTTTACTATTTCCCGCCACTGTGTTTATTGCTAGTTTCACAAAAACTAGAATTAGTTTTTTTCCACTGATTTCCCATAGTTATCATAGATTAAAGTGTTTCTGCCAATCACATTCAAGGTCAAGGTCGCTCCATTAACGAATATCGAATTAAAATGGCTAACTGCGCTTTGTTGGGAATCTTTCTGTTAGCTTTGTTGATAAAAATACGAGACGCACATGTGTGTGCTACGGGTCGAAATAAATAATGTTTGAATAGAATCAGTAGCCTTTCACGTGAATTCTCATTTGAGAAAAATCTACGATCGTAAAAAAAATCACGAGGAATAATAGTTTATGTTCTTTTTTTTGTTTGCAAACATTGTATTTTGCTGGGAATGGAATTTTGTTTTCAATGAAACGTTATGCGCGTTAAGGGAATTTTCCTTATAGGAAACTTATGCAAAAATGGATTGCTATTTTCAGAAATAAATACATGACTCCTCTTCTGAAACAATCGTAATTTGTCGTTCCGTAAAAAATTTACTAAGCAAGTAAAGAAATTCTGTAAATATTTTAGCTTGACGTGTATTTTCTGATTTTTTATCCAAAGTTGTCAAGAAAAGTGTTTAAATAAATTATGGTTCATGCAAATTAAACTGATATTGTTTCTGTGAGAGAGAATTAAAAATGCAAATAGTAGATCATTTCTTATAGAAAACTTTTACGAAAAAATGGATTGCTGTTTTCAGAAATAAATACATGACTCCTTTTTTGAAACAATTGTAATTTGTCATTCCGTAAAAAATTTACTAAGCATGTAAAGAAATTCTGCAAATATTTTAGCTTGACGTGTACTTCCTAATTTCAATTTATTCATGGTTGTCAAGAAAAGTGTTTAAATAAATTATGGTTTGTGCAAATTAAACTGATATTGTTTCTGTGAGAGAGAATGAAAAATGCAAATAGCAGACCGTTTCTTATAGAAAACTTTTACGAAAAAATGGATTGCTGTTTTCAGAAATAAATACATGACTCCTCTTCTGAAACAATCGTAATTTTTCGTTCCGTAAAAAATTTACTAAGCATGTAAAGAAATTCTGCAAATATTTTAACTTTACGTGTACTTTCTAATTTTTTATCCAAACTTGTCAAGAAAAGTGTTTAAATAAATTATGTTTCATGCAAATTAATGTGATATTGTTTCGGTGAGAGAGAATTAAAAATGCGAATAGTAGGCAATTTTTAACAGAAAACTTATTCGAAAATAAAAGCTATATTCAGAAATAAATACATGACTCCTCTTCTGAAACAATCATAATTTGTCCCTCTTTAAAAAATGTACTAAACTTGTAAAGAAATTCTTCAAACATTTTAACTTGACGTGTACTTTCTAATTTAAGTTTATCCAAAGTTTTCAAGACAAGTGTTTAAATAAATTGTGGTTTATACAAATTAAACTGATAGTGTTTCTTCGAGGGAGAATGAAAAGTGCAAATAATAGACCGTTTCTTATCGAAAACTTTCACGAAAATGGATTACTATTTTCAGAAATAAATACTTGACTCCTCTTCTGAAACAATCGTAATTTGTCGTTCCGTAAAAAATTTACTAAGCATGCAAGGAAATTCTGCAAATATTTTAACTTTACGTGTACCTTCTAATTTTTTATCCAAAGTTGTCAAGAAAAGCGTTTAAATAAATTATGGTTTATGCAAATTAAGCTGATATTGCTCCTGTGTGCTGAAAATAATTTTTTGCATACTGGTAGTAAGAATATTTAAATTTTTTCTTTTATTCAGGAGAAATAAACTACCCTTGACTATCATTTATTTTCTCGATTTTAACGTACATATATACTAGTCAAATCTCACTAACTAATGAAAAGTAGTAGTAATTACAAATAGTTTGCTTCTTTTGGATAAAAAGAAGAATTAAAATGTATTTACTGCCACTATTTTTTAATTTTTTATTTTTGCTATAATTAACAGACCTGTTTTAGTAGAAAAATGATATCAATAGGTAACAGACGATGCAAATAATTGCAAAACAAAAGAGCAACACGTAGATAAAAGTCGTCGGGCTAACCGTGGGAGGTTTACGTGGTTTTCTTACGCATGTAACGCAAATGCGGATAGCTCCATCAAAATGTCTCCCACGAAAACTAGTTTATTTCATTGCTTGATCCAGGAATTCCTTTGTCTTCCAGGTTGGGTTCAAAATTACAAAGTTATGGAGTTTAACATAATTAAAAACAGTCAACAACTACTCAGTTGCAAACTCGAAAAATAGGTTGATTGTTCAACTCTGGTTATGAAATAAAATATTTTATTGAATGTTGAGTTTTACTGCAGTAAGCCGCCAAATTAGCTCGCCAAAAATTCAAACTTTTTTTTTCCGCACTCAAAGTAGAGGGATCAAAATGTGTTCTAAATGGGATGTGACATACAAAAATTGGGGGGGGGGGGGAGAAAGAAAATTGCTGAAGTTAAGTGCCATTGGGGGCACTATTGTTAAGTGTTGCCATTTCAAAATCACCATTTAATGCTAGGCGTATTATTGATATGAGAATGTCATATGAGCATATGAGAATCTCGCGTGTAAAAAGTGATAACCTACTTCCTTTGTAGTATAGAGATAAACAAATAATCTTTTTTATAAATGATAATTAATATTACATATTTCAAATTGGAAAACTTATTGCTTAACTTTTGTTCTTTTGAAATATAGAACGTAAAGTTGCCAAAGAAAAATTGAAGTATTAAAAGTGGGAAACAAAACTAGAAAAACCACAGTAACCGAGAGAGAGAAAAGATGGTTGTTGTTGTTCATTTACGTCGCACTAGAGCTGCACAATGGGCTATTGGCGAAGGTCTGGGAAACATCCCTGAGGATGATCCGAAGACATGCCATCACAATTTTGATCCTCTGCGGAGGGGATGGCACCCCCGCTTCGGTAGCCCGACGACCTGCACGCGAAGTCGAGCACTGAACAGTTTAACGAGGACCAATATCGCACACCCTCGGTCCCTACGCAGATTGATCAAAGTGGTCACCCACCCGCACACTGACCGCAGCCAGTGATGCTTGATTTCAGTGATCTGCTGGAAACCGTGTCTTAATGATCAGTCCACTGCGGGACGAGAAAAAAGATGGAAAACCGAACAAGAATAACCGCATTAGCTAAGAGAGTCAAATCAGGGTAAAATGCACTCCCACACGCTTTTGAAAGTTTGTAAGACTGAGATTTTACTTGTTCTGCTTTTCATTATTTTGCTACTATGGCTTTTCTAGTTTTGTTTCTCACTTTCATTTTTCCTTTTTTCGTTGGCAACTTTACGTTTTATATCTCAAATCACTTTTGTTTCTTCTCATTCAAGCCTAGCAACTCTTGAAAATGGGCGCCTAAATTTGATACACTTGACAATGTCGATTGTCATTTCCAATTTCTGTATTTTTTTAGCAAATGAAGTTTTTAATCGAGTAATATCTTACCACTCCAGTTTCTTGGGATTAGTTATTTAATTTGGATATTGTGATATGCAGTTACAGCTAATAACAGCCACCACGCAGTCTGCTGAACACAAAATGTTTTTACTAAAACGACTTATAAAATCATGATGGATGGGATAGGGGCAGCTGCGCAGCCCAGGTGCTCAGCTAAGTTAAATAAAGAAGAAGAAGTAGTTACAGCTAACGTTTAGTTTTTATTGCAAGAGAATTTCTTCAAGGTTAGAATAATTTATGAATAAACTAATTAATTATGAAACAACATGATAAATTTCCACCTATAATGTCGTGCATTATTTTGTATTCGAAAAATTAAATGTTTTTCTTGGGATTCATGGTTCTTTCATTTGTATATTTTATTTTATAACAGTCGTTGAACAGCCGACCCAATTTTGGGTATACTACTACTAATGTTCAACTCCGTAGCCTTATAATTTTGAACCAATCTGGAAGGCAAGGAAACTCCTGGATCAGTACCACCAGAGATATGATTTGTTATAGGAACGTGCAGGACTTAGGGACCCAACAGATTTAACCTGCATCAGTCACCATTTACTACACAGGGAGTCTTCGGCGGTGGGGATCGAATCCACGACCTCTTGGACATGGGCCCAGTGCCCTACCGACCAAGCTATCCCGGCCCTTTCATTGATATTGTGAAAATATTCATATTTACTCAAGTATGACAAGAATGCGATAACTTCTTGGCTTTCAAGCATTTTGCGGAAGATTTTCACAACCAAGAAGTTATCGCATTCTCGTCATACTTTAGTAAATATCTAAACACATTCACATGCCATCTCATAAATTCGATCGATTTCATCAGACGATCCGCATCCAGCAAAGCCTGGAGAATAAACACGAAAACATTCTTCCGACATGTCACTGTGAAAAGAAAAAAAAGAAAATAGTTCTAGAAAGTGATTCTAAGAAAGAAAAATCTTCTATTTGGAACAAAAAGAGGACATAAATAGTGTTTTCTCTCCAGGTGTATTGACTTTCAGTACTCACGGCGGATGGCTTGTGGGTAAAAGGCGGAACATGATTTCGAACAAATGCTTATTACTTCCTTATTCAACGGTTGTCAACCTGGACAACTTCAAAATTACCCTTCTGTATCTTCCATATTTATATAAAAATGGTATGGTGCGTTTAGAATTGATGCGGACACGAAGAAAAAAAAACGCAAATTGTTTGAATGAGCCAGAGCTGAAAAAATAAAATTCCGCCGTTTTGAATCACTGCCATTTTTATTATCAGACAAACACAAGCTGTTCAATGTTTTTAGGAAAAAGTCATTACATTTTAAGGAGCCTAGTTTTGCTGTTTTGAATTACTAACATGCAAGTTCTTATGCAAAAATGGCAGCTAATCAAAGAACATATTAACATTTAAACGTTTTTAACTAAACAAGTCACCTAACTTTTCGATGCTTTATAACACTGACGTTTTGAGCCATAACTGTACTAATATACATGCAAATTGCAGCTAATAGTAGAAAATTTCAATGCTTATCGATACATTTAACCCACTGATCTAGAATTTTTATGCAATACTTTTATACAATATTTATACTTTTCTCATTATTTTGTATTAATTTAGGTCAAAATATTATTATTGGGATGTAAATAGTTTGCATTTATGATTATGATATTAATAATTTATTTTCATTATTTTACAAATTAAATTATTTATAAATTTTTAAATGTGAAAGGAAAAAAAAAATCAAACTACTTTTTTTTTTTTTGGATTTCATATTTTAATACAAATATAATTCTAATATCCTAACATGTTGTTTTAGTAACTATTAGGCTATTTTATGTAGTAAAAAATTGACAATATATATTTTCTCTTTTAATCAGAGAGTCAAAAATATATATATATATATATATAAAAGGGACACCGATGTTCCATCTGCGTCAAAGGCATAACTTAAAAAAGTTTTCTTTTAGAAACGTTATAATTCTGTCTTTTTAAATCATTTTCATAGTAATGTCTAAAGATCATACTTTAATCTATTTTATGATTCTTGACACCTGCTCTTCTAAAATCTATCATAAATTTTAATAACCTGTCTAATGATTTATCCCTTACAGATGATCTTTATGTTCAACCAACACCTCCTAGAATAATGAAGGCCTCAGCACGGATCAAATTAGTAGTCCGATGTGACGAAGTTAACTGCGCAGTTGATGAAAAATAAGAAAGATGTCATTACGTTCGGGGTACTAAGCTTCGCAGTGGTTGAAAATACGAAATATGTCATTACGTTTGGACTACTAAAGGATATTTATGGTAACCCGTGCAGAGGCCTACTCTTTTCTAGGAGGTGTTGGTTCAACACGAAGTAAAGTGGTGTAAAAACATTAAATTGGAAAAGTTAAATTATCAAGGTTATTGAATTACAATGCTAACTACAAAGACATTCACGTTTGACCTAACAAAAAAAGTTATCGTTCTGTCATTTTAAATCATTTTTGAAGTGAAACTTCTAATGCGACTTCCAACAAGGTTGCGTTAAACGTTTAACGCTACCATGGCAACGAGCGGCCTGTGATCCTTGCAGGAGATTTTAATGTGAATTTCTCGTTACCTGAAGCTGAAACATTATTAACCTTCCTTAAAGACAAATTTAGATTGGAAATGATAAATGGTAGGAATGATCCAACAACCAAAGTGGGAACTACCATTGATGCAGTTTTTGCAAGAAATATTGAAAAAATAGAACTCAAACATTTCGTATCTTACTTTAGTTATCATAATCCCATTGTTTTTGTTATAGATTTGGATATTTCTCCACTCGAAAATGATATTTAAAAGTTGCGATCAATTGTGAATTGTAAGCAATGTTAATAAAGTTTGTCTTAAAATCAATTTCTACCCCTTCCTATTTTCATTTCCACATTACGAAGTTTCACTTCTTCTAATTACTAAGTTCACTTTTACTAATTACTAAATATCATACTTTAATCTATTTTATGATTTTTGATACTTGCTCCTCTAAAATCTATCATAAATTTTAATAACCTGTCAAATGATTTATCCCTTATAGATGATCTTTATTTTCAACAAGAAGTAAAGTGGTGTAAAAACATAAAGCCATTGGAAAAGTTAATTTATCAAGGTCATGGTATTACGATACTAACTACAAACAGAAAAGATAAATCAGTCCTCAACAACTGATAATAAATAAGAGTAGGTAGCGAAATCTGGCATTTTTAGATACGCGTCGTTTAAAAATATCAAAACGGAGTAAATATATTTCGAAAGGAAAATCTCTTTTTCGATTGCCTGCCAGACATCTTTTTGACAGCTGCAGAGAACACCTGCGTTAATTGTCATTTTTAAAAGCTTCCTCCATTATTAATGTAAATAAAGAGTCTCTAACCTGTATCTATGCTATCTCGTACGCGTAGTTCATTTATTAATAGATAAAAGTATTTGGATGCTTTAAGCTTTTAATAGCTAACGACGAAGCAGGATTTTTATATTTTATAACCATCGTTAAACAGCCGACCAAATTTTGGGTATACGACTAATGTTCAATTCCGCAGTCTTATAATTTTGAACCCAATCCAGTAGACAAGGGAATTCCTGGATCAAGTTATTGGGAGAACTTTTTTTGATGGAACTAACGCTCATTTGCGTTACATTAAGAGAGAAACCACAAGAATCTCCAACGATTATCCTGACGGTGAAGGGTCTCTAACTCATGATCCGTCTACCACAGAGGATATTTTATGTCAGCACGGTGGTCGATAAGAGCCGGGTTTGGAATTCGTATCGACCAGCCATCGCTGGGATTCGAACCCGGTGTACCTTATTGGAAGGCGAACGCTCTATCCCCTGAGCCATCACTCTCGACGGAGCACTATTTTATTTTATAACCGTCGGTGAACAGCCGACCCAATTTTTTTTTTTTTTTTTTTTTTTTTTTTTNGACCCAATTTTTGAGTTTACGACAACTAATGTTCAACTCCGTACCCATGTAATTTTGAACCCAATCCAGAGATAAGGGAACTCCTGGACCAAGTATTGGGAGAAATTTACCTTCGTGGAGGACTTTTTGATGGAATTAACCCACATTTGATTAACATGGAGAGAAAAACAGCGAAAACCTCCCACGGCGAAGGAACTCTAAGCCAAGATCCGTATACCCTGAGGATATTTTATGTCAGCAATGTGGTCTGTACAAGCTGGATGCGGAATTCGTATCGACCAGCCATCGCTGGAATTCGAACCCGGGGCACCTCATGTTAAGACGAACGCTCTATCCCCTGTGCCATCACGGCTCGACGAAGCACGATTTTTATTTTATACTATGACCGCCGTTGAACAGTCGACCTAATTTTTGGGTTTACGACTACTAATGTTCAACGCCGTAGCCTTGTAATTTTGAACCAATCCAGAAGACAAGGAAACTCCTGGATCGGTACCCCCTGAGGTATTGATTTGTTATGAGAACATGGAGGACTTTGAGACTCGACAGATTTAACGTGCATCAGTCACCATTTACTACACGGGGTCGAAGCACGATTGTAACTTCTCATTTTAAAACATAATTTTGCTTAGAATTTTTAAAAAGCATAGTTTTACCGCTTTGGGATATTTCAAATTTGTACGCTAACCCTTGGACGCAGGTGAGACATAGGTGTCCTTTTTATATATTTTTTTCTGGCACTCTAATTGCAAGCAAAAATATATTTAGGTATTTCTTAATTATAAAAAAAGCGTAATAGTTACTAAAAAAATCTGTTAGGTTATCTGATTTATATTTGTTCTAAAATATAAAATCGGATAAAAAAAGTTGTTTAATTTTTTTTTCATTCATATTCGAAAATTTATCAATAATTGATTTTGTAAATTAAAAAAAAATTCAAAGGGGAATAACTGTTTCTTTTAGATCTAAAAAACTGAAAATTTAAAAAAATTATCATTTGGAAGTGGAACATGCTTGCAATGTTTTACCTTTAACGCAGAAATAGATCGTTTAATATAGAACGTTTAATAAACTTTTTGCATTAAAGGTTAACAATATCTCACAACCCATTTATTGCAGAATTTTCATTTAACATATTTTTAAAACCTTTTTTTATTATTTTATATTAATTTAGGTCAAATTAAGTTAAAAATATTATTTTTTGCATTTTGATTATAAATGAAAAAAGTTTCTTTCAAACTACACAGGAGTCAAGAAGTAAATGGTTTGGGTCTATTGCTCTCTTTTAAAATTATACAAAGAACATTATATAATACACATTTAAAAAAAAAAAGATCAGGTACCACACATGAAAAAAAAAAAAACTTACTGATTTTTATAGAAACTTATATGCACTCACTTATGAATAAATTTCTTTGCCATAGATGTTTTAAAAACCAAATAAATGGAAAGTAATAAAAAAATACGTGACTATCAGTGATATTTCGAAAACAGAGGGTTAAAAAATGTAACGAAATGTTTTTGTAATCAGTATGTGTTTTTCTTTTCCCCAAAAAAATTCTAATAACGCCGAATGCGTGGCACGCGACGCCGAACACAAAAACGTTAATGTAATTTCACTTAAACATTTATCAGTCATTGCCACATATTCTACAATCAGCAAATTAGCTTTAAAAAACAAACAATTATCTACAAAAAACATCTAAATTATCCACAGTAATTTATATACGAATTCGTAAGCTCTAATTCGCAGTTAGAGAAAAAAATTATTTCTACAATCACATGAGATGAAAAAAAGTTCTGATTCGGATCACAAATTCCGAAAATAATAAATTCGATACATTGATTAGAAATAAAAAGTATCTTTTTTTATCAATAAAATAAAAACTTACCTTTCTTGCATAAACAATTAAATTAACTGATCCATTAAATTAACAATATAAGGAATATTTTCAATGAAAATTCAATCGTTTAGTACAACTATTAGTTACACTCTTTGATTTACTATGTCAAAATACAGAATGTTGTTTTTTTCTTTTGCTTTGCGGGGAAAAAATCGGTAAATCAACCTTTTTTTTTTGAGTGATTAATCCAAGGATTTCAAAGTAATTATAAAAAGTTTTATAATGAGTCAATTATAAATTAAGTTACCCAAATATGGGCACGTGAAACACCTTAATTTTCTAATTTTTGTTTCCGCATTTGAAAATTTTAAAATTAATCGATTAATCTTCTTGCAGTGGGTAACAGGAGAAAAAAAACGAATTTTAATTTAAAACATTAGATAGCTGCAATAAGGAACAGTTTTTTTTAATTTGCTTTTGCGAACAGCCAAAACGGTCATCGTCTGCTAAATGTACCTTATAAAGGTTAGATTTACTATTTGAAGTAAAAGAATTTTTTATGAATTTCCTGTATGAAATTCATAAAATTCATGGTATGAATTTTTTAATTTTTCTTTTTTAAAACCATTGACTGGAAATTTCATTAAAAGACATTCTACAAATTTAGAAACAAAACTGACTAAAAACCGAGAACCTTTAAGTTAGCAGCTACGGTATCAGACGATTCTGAAAATGCTTTTTAAAATTAACAAACGAAATTATTGAGTTAACAGCTAACTCCTTTCCGGTTTTTTTTTTATTATTGTTTTAGGAGATGGTAAACATATTTTTTTTAGTGTTAAGTTATGTCAATTTTCGGATCATTTAAATAAAATGCCAATTTAAGAAAAATGAGCATTTTTCACACCTTTTTACTTTTAATCAAAGTTTTAAGGCTTCAAAAATTGCTCCTGACATTTGTGTTGTGCATCAAGTGCGTACCATAGCTGAAAGAACTGCTCGTGATTGGTATGCCAAGTTTAAAAATGAACATTTTAACCTCAAAGACGAGTTGATGACGAGCAATTAAACTGATTCTTGCACGAAAATTCACGACAAAGAAAATGGAATGCTCCCAAGATTTAAACTTTTAGAAAATTGAAACAAAACAAAAGTAAATTATTCGACATTCCAATACATTTTAAATTGGAGAAAAATATCTCGAAAGAAAATTGCGAAATCTCGATAAAATAAAAGATTTTTTTATAAAAATACAGGAGATGACAAAGCTAATGGTGTTTTTTTTTTATAATTCGCCAAGCGCATCATCAAGTAATAAAGGAAATTGTTTTTACAACAATGTCAACACAGGCTTTGGATTCGCATGGGTTCATCATAGGAATTCACAAAAACTTATACAAAATGACTACTTATTGTGTCTTTTTTCAAGGTTTTTTCCGTTTTCCAATTAATGGTCATTCTCATTAGCTGAATTCCTGAAATATTTCAATAACTTACTCATCCCTCAACATCTGCTACCTTTGTTCATTCTATTTTTTTGCTACTTTGTTTTTGTAACTTTTCAAATAGGAATATGAAAACAATATCTTCTAAAATGATTTAATAATGAGTCACCCAATATCAGCAAAGAGATAAAAAAATTGAAAAACTAAAAATTCTAAGTGGGAAGAAAAAATTATTATTTCGTATCAGCTACTTCTTCAAATGATAGTCGCTTATCTAAATACTGTTTATTTTGTCAATTCTATTATTTTCGTTGCAAAAATTACAAAATATAAAGTGATATAATGAATTTTACTAAAATTTAAATATTTTTTAAATAAATAGAGTTGGTATTTTATCTGAAATATAAAAAAAAAAGTTTTTTTTTTTCAAGGCATTGGTAGAAAGTGGAAAAAACTGGTTGAAATGGGAAGAAAAAAACTAAAAATGACCAATATGGGATGGTCTTTCAAATAGCATTATAAAAGTAATTTAAATTTCAACAAGTTAAATTTAATGAACCGAAATTAATATTTTAATTGAATCGGATTTTAACTGAACTAAACTGAAAAAACTGGGTGAAATGAAAAAATTAAAAATGACCAATGCAATTATTTATCAATAAACATTATAAGAATATTTTTAAATAGAAAATTAATAAACTTTTTTATGGAACGAGAAAGTTATAAGTTTTTACTGTAACTCTAAAAAAATAATAGCACAAACTTTTAAAATCATATAATTTAAGAGTTGATTGGAGTATTCATAATTAACAGTATTTAATTAAAAAAATATTATGATATTTGTAAAAGCCATTTTTAATTGTATTTAATTGTATAATGTAGTGATTTTAAATCGTATGTTTCGTTAACTTAATTATATGATACAATTTATATTTTAGCAGTTTTTAATATAATTCCATAATTAAGTACTATGTTTCTTTACATGGAATATTGAAAGAAACAACAGTTCTATTAATTTCTAAACTTGTAAAGTAATTGAACTTATTTTCCTTCCTAATTATTTTTTTTTTGGCTTCCACTTTATTTTTAGCAATACACCACAAAAAGGATGTATTAATAGCCTTAAAATTATTACTATGATTTAATCAAGAATGCAGTTAGGAATTGTGTCCCATCTGCGGCAAAGGGTTTAAAAAAAACTTGTTAAAAAAATTTACAAAAAATTCTATTTATATTTATTATTATTTCCAAACAGTTCTGATAAGAACTTCATAAACAATTCACATCTATTTTATAGTCTGCAATTAACGTCTTCAGCCTGTAAATAATTTTCCTTGCCATCTCCTTTATAATGCGGGGAAAACACTTTTACAGAGTTATTGCTCAACAACGGAATAATGAAATAATAGCGACTTATAGAACAATAAATGTAATCTTTTCAAAGTATCCTAAAGACATGTGGGCTTGACTCATAGCAAAAAAGTATTTTCATTATATATAAAAAAAAATACCTGATTATTATGAAGTAACATTAGCTGCTGGATTAATTTTTCCATTCTGATAAAAATGGAATAGTGTTTAAGTTGGTTGTTTTAGATTTCAGTGCATTACAAATTTTATGTAACGTAACGTAACGTAATATAGGAAAGTCCCAATGAGCTTCATTTTAAGGAAAAACAAATTTCTCCCGTATCAGAAGCAGGTAACCATGGTTACGTGAATTAAACAGGTGCGTTAAAGAGAACTGACTAACACCGGGAAAACCGTCGGTAATTTCGATCATAATTTCCTTAATGTCGAGTTTAAATATAGGCCAGATTTATTTTTCAATAAAATCTATCTTCGTATGTATTTTCTGTTATTGAATGAAAAAAATGTGAAATGAATGAAAAAAATATTTTTTTGTATTGCAGCTAATTTAGTTGAGTTCAACTATTAACTAACGTATTAATGTATCGTATTGTAATTAACTTAATTAAATATAATTATTTTTATTTATTTATTTATTTATTTATTTTTTTTGTAAATGGTACGCGATTAAATGGCATTTTTGTTTTTTAGGAAAACCTTCGGTAATTTCGATCAGAATTTCCTTAATGTCGAGTTTAAATATAAGCCAGGTTTGTTTTTCAATAAAATTTATTTTCGTATGTATTTTCTGTTAATGAATGAAAAAAAATGCGAAATGAATGAAAAAAATAATATTTTTTTGTATTGCAGCTAATTTAGTTGAGTTCAACTATTAACTAGCGTATTAATGTATCGTATTATAACTAGCTTAATTAACTATTTTTTCATTTTTTTTTAAATGGTACGCGATTAAATGGTAATTTTGTTTTCGTTTTTTAGGGTAAACTCTGTTTGGATTAATTAGAACAGAGTGCTTTTTTAAAATTAGGATATTGCATGCGGGCAACTTTTCTAAAAGATACAAGTCGGTAATAACAAATGAAGATTTAATTAGGTGGTAGGCAAATTTCATTACTTCTTTCAGGCTCAATGTTGTGAGTCTGGCAAAATAAATAAATGAATAAAATGTGCAAGCCACTAGAGATGGCTTCTATTCTAGAATATTGGCTTCCATAAACCTATTAGCGTTTGCCAATTTTTAAATACAACTCTTCGTGGAGCAACAAAGAAATAAAGTATGCCTCTTCAATAAGAATATATTGACTGAGGACACAGTTTCCAATGTGCTGTCGAACTAGAATTTGCAAAACCGAAATATTAATGAGAACCAATGGGATAGCTGCAAGTAACCCAGTGTGGGTATCTCGATCTTGATTGGTTGTTAAAACGTGCCATTTGTTAAGTTGAAACTGTACTGTACTTTCCATTCTTTTTCGAATAAGCCAAGCCCGTCTAGTTTCAATTCTCTTAAGTGACACGTTCTATATTCTTACACAAAGATTTCAATTCTTTCACTAGATATTTCTTACTTCACACTAAGACAAGCATGAAGCCATGTAGAACATAAACAAACTATTTATGCTTTGAAGTTGCCAAATACACGAAACAAAATTATGTCACGGTTACAGTAAAATACCTAAACAAATAATCAATCTAAGTTAAGTAAAAGACGTAGATGAGATTTCAGCAAATTCGATACTGTGCTGTATTTAATTAACTTTACGTTAATAAGCATTCTTACTGATGTGGAAAAATGTAACTCAACTTTAATACGCCATTTTACTTGTAAACGTTCAGCTGGCGCTAACGTCTTATGCCCACATGTGTGGGTATCCGTGATCTTCTTCGTGAAGTACAAGTATCCAATTGTAGTACTGAATACCATTGTCTACCGATGCATTTATATTTGTGGTAAAAAATCAGCTTAACGTTATATATGACTAGGGAAATATCAGATTTTAGCCAAACATCATATTAGAAACTGTTACCATTATATGATATTTATTTATTTATATTTATGGATTTATTTACATTGTTTCATTTGTGTTTATTTATATTTATTTATTCGTATTTATTTATTTGTTCTTATTTATTTATATTTATTAAAATGTCCAATTAAGTGTCACTGTCTCCCTTTTAAAAAACACTTTTTTTTTTTACCAAATAAATTAAGAGAATTAACCTCGAGTTTATTTTAAAAAATTAATATGTTTGTTTCCGCATATTATTAATATAATTAATACAAATTTCATTATATTGGTATAAAATATTAACTCGCAATTTTTTTATATAAAAAATGGAAACTAATATAAAAAATATCCGCTTTGCTTAAGCATAAATGACTGATCACTTTTAGCAGTAACACTACAAAATTTTGCACTTACATCTCCTTTCAAATAAATGTGTTAAAGCGTGTTCATTACTGTATAATGTGGTTAAAGTTACTTTAAAAATATTTTTTACAAATTTTAGAAATTATAATTAAAAAAATTAAAAATATTTTTAATTCATTTGAATGCTTAACGTGTGGTTGTTAATCGCAACAATAAACTTAGTAGCAGAAACAGCTATCAATAATATACTTATAACAGGATATACAATTAAAATTTAATTTAGTTATGACTGAAAAAATGAAACTTTTATACTAAATTAACTTTAGAAAAAATATTCTTTTCAAAATATAAATAAACTAATCTCGTCATTCAAATAAAATGTGGCATAACCCTTATCTGAAGTGCAAACGATTTTCGAGACAGCAGAAAACAATTTTACTCTCTAAATTTGACTTAGAACAGTGTTCGTATATCGATAAACAGTTGGGTAAATCGATAAATATTTTGTATCAGTCGTCATTACGTAAACAAACTTCCAGTCATCGAACGAAATGGAATTTTCCTTTTCAGCACAATGTAGGTACACTAGGGTTAAGAACACATTTGATTCTTTGAATTAATTGCAATGGCTCTGCGCAGCTGGTTGATGAATGCAACAAACATAAAATTTCATCCCGAAGTCCATGCCCTAAAAATCATTTATTTGTTTGAATGTGATTTTTTTTCTAAGAGTGAAACTCAGAGTAAAGAACAAGTTCTGCACATATTTTTAATTTAATCAAAAATTCCTGTTACTAATCGCAAGGACTTCTTTTTTATGCATCTATCACAAAAATAAGAAACGGCAAAAGAAAAAATGTTTTGGCAACAGATGATGTAAGCACTTTCCATCAATAGCCTTCCACTTCAAAATAAAAACATTTTGTAGCTTTAATGGTCAATTTTTAAACACTCGTTTGAAATATATTTAAAATGGGACAAAGATGTATTTTTCAAAAAAAAAAAAAAAAATCAGTTATCCTTCATATGGAGTTTCTTTAATAAATAGCAAAGAACTTTTTATTATATGTAGTAGTGGGCAACATTATTAAATTAATTTTGCTAAACGAAAAATTATTCATTATAACAAAACATAAATTTCGCTTAACGCAATATTTTGCCAGCAAAGCGAAACAAGGACTCATCTCTGATATTGTCAGCAATGCGAGGAATGAAAAAGTTGTGGTAAAATGTAAACAATAATCTGTCAAGATAAATGTTAAGTCTGTAGTAATATAATATTTATTATGCTTTATATATAAATTTGGATTATCATAATATGATAGGCTGATGTTCCTAAAAAAACGAGTTTTTTGATGTTTCGAAAGAAATTATGTGTCTATTGCAATGATTTTATATAAATAAATATCCTAAAAAAGTTATAATCTGGTAAATCAAAATAGAAGGTAAGAAAATAAAAAAACTTAATTATTTGATGTTTATTTATTTATATTTAGGGATTTATTCATATTTATTTGCATTTATTTATTGTTTTTTTTTATTTAGATTTATTTATTTATTTTAAAAGATTTATTTACATTGATTTATTTATATTTATTCGAATTTATTTGTTTGTTTTTATTTATTTATATTTATTTATTTACATTAAATGGTTTATTTACATTGATTTATTCATATTTATTTGCATTAACTATTTGTTCTTATTTTTTTACATTTATTTATTTACTTTAAAGGATTTATTGACATTGATTTATTCATATTTATTTGCATTTATTTATTTGTTTTTATTTAGTTACATTTATTTATTTGTTTTTATTTAGTTATATTTATTTATTTGTTTTTATTTAGTCGTATTTATTTATTTACATTGATTTATTCCTATTTTTTATTTGTTTCTATTTATTTATTTTATTAACTTTTGTTAATTGTTATTATTATTGTGCACTGTTAAAATTAGAGCTTTCAACAAGTGATGCTTAAAAAAATAAAGTATAATTAAGGGGTTCAGTGCTAAACTAGGGAAATCGAATTTCCCCCTTTCCTTAAATTTGCATTTTTTCTCCTGTGCACAACATAATTGCTTCGATTAGTGCAAGAACTGGGCAAAAATGTAAAAGCAGGCCTATACGCTATGGAAAAAATAGTGCGAGGGAAAAAACTGTAACCTATTAGCTATTTAAATTTCATTTCGAATTTCAACAATAAATTTTGAATCTGGACTTACCGTCTTCTTGAATCGAGCCCCTCAACTCATCTCTGAATAAAATCACGTCCTTCCTTTACGTTTATCAAAAACAAACAGCGCGTGTAAGTCCACTGAACTTAAATGTCGGCAGGGGTCAACACTTTCAAACTTTCATTCATTCACACATCCATAAGATATGGTTCTTTTTCTTTCAAACGACTTCTAACAGCCCATTGAGCATTTTGTGCAACTCAACTCGTTCCATAAAGTGATGCAAACGATTATGTAAACAACCGAGAAAGAATGTATGTGTAACAATAGACGCCTTCTGTGCGACTGACCTAAGTTACATGCAAAATATCAAACAATTTTTTTGATCAATCATCGAAGCGTTTATAGATGAAAATGCATCTATTGTTAACTGTGACGCTCAGACGTTATCGTCAATTTTCAGCACGTCATAAAAATAAATTTAGATGTGGAGTTGGACGACATATAATTTGAATTGCCTGCTCACAATTGTGCTCAATGAAGAAAGTGATGTTATCAAGAGTTTAAAGCTTTTATTCATAATGGTAGAACAAAACAATATTCGATCCTGAAATGTTAAGCTTTAAATTTGACAGCTTAAAGATGTCAACTGTAACTGTGATGTAAACTCTAAACGAACGCACTTATAAGGAATCCTAAAAAAAAACCTGCTGATTTTTATTTCATTTATTTTTCTCAGAAAGTTTTAATTAAAATAATATAAATAAGAATTTAAAGTTTTTATAATAGATAAATTACATCTCTAATTTGAAAAAGTTTTGTTCAAACGACATTCCCATTTTTACTATTTATTAAATGGCGCCAAAACGTTCGAAAACCATTACCTTTACTACAGTTCACTCATCCTTCAATTACAATAAATAAATAAAATATTCCTGAAGATTTTTTTTCCTCTAAACAAGCTCAGTTATGGAAGAACTTACTTGTAAATCTCTTTAAAAACACTAAAATAGTAATCATGAAATTCTAACTTATTTTATCTAGAATAGCGGTTCCCAATTTTTTTCTGCTATGGAACCATAAATGATAAAAGCTTCTTTTAGCGGAACCTGAGATTTAATAAATAAACTTCAATAGCAGTTGCTGATATATTAATTAACGAAAGACTATTAATCATTTTAAAAATATGTAAATATCTAAATTTTATTAAATTATTTTAAAAATAATTAGTGAAAGAGTGAAGAGTAAAATTTTTTTAAAGTCAGACAGTTGAATTCCCAGTTCTGGAACGGTATCTAGTCGAGTTCCTAATCTGATTTTAATGCATGCATAAACTGAAAATGAATGATCTTGAATATGGTTTACATTAAAATAAAAACGGAAACTAAAGAAAATAAGCATTGAGAATGCTTATCAGAGAAACATACTTCTTCTATGTTGAATTTGAGTACTTTTATTCGATTTGAAATACTAATGCCATTTTTCATAAATGGAAACCTTTTGCAAAATACATTTATTATATTGTTATTAGAAAAAATATTATTTTAAAATTTCATTTTTCACTAGCATTTCAATTAAATAATTTCATGAAAATAACGAAAATATTAAGTAAATAACGGATTTTTAATAGGATATAAATTTAATAACAGGTTTCTAAGAACAGAACTAGTTAAAAAAATTTCCTAACTATCGTAACCCCTGTTATCCTTTCGCGGAACTCTAAGGTTCCGCTGCTCACCGCTGGGAACCACTGATCTAGGCAGTAAAAAAAAATCAATGCCTACCATATTAAATTAACATTGATATAATAATACCTTTTTTGATAATGTATAAACTACGTAAGTAATCTGCAAACTACCTAGATAATTTGTAAACTACCTAGGTAATTTGCAAACTACCTAGATAATCTGCAAACTACCTAGATAATGTGTAAACTACCTAGGTAATCTGCAAACTACCAAACTACTTAACGCATTACCTATAAGGCACACGTTCAAATGAAAAATTAATTAAGAAAACATAAAAACTAATAAAATATTATGACACCACTAAAAATTTTGAAAAAAAGAAATGTTATTTTTAAAAGAATACTACTAGTGTTAGCTGTTAGCCCATACACATAAATGTTAAAAAAAAAAAATTTAAAATAAGTCAAATCTTACCTTATCAATACAATAACATTAACGAAACATTCTAAATATGGGAAGGCTTTAAAAATTATTTTGAATTACAACAGTTACAGTTTAAAACGCAATAATTTGCCCACTTGTAACACTAGCGAAGGAACTGGCCACAAATTATCACTATGAGTCATTCTTGTAACAACTAAAATGTTCGCCTCAATGAAATACGTAATTGACCACGGAACTACATGAGCCAACGCGACGGTCGAAGTTCGTTAACTGGTTTTTGGAGAAGTTTCGGAAGCCCACGCCATCTTGCCCTACATAAATGTTTTTCAAAGGTCAAACAACTTGGTCAAATATCACGATTCTCCGCCTATAACCTTACACTATTTTTCTTCTTCTTTCAACTCTAATCTATTAGAAAGGGTGTCGTATAATGAAAAAAAAATTAAACGTTTACTGCAATGGCTTTTTTTTACCTCATCATAAACAAAACAATTAATGAAACGTTACTGGTTTTAATAATTATTATCAGAGTTAGTAGAGTTCTTTCTCTTCCCAAATTATGCTTAGGTAATCTGCAAACTACCTAGATAATTGCAAACTGCCTTGATAATCTGAAAACTATTTAGATAATATGCAAACTACGCAGTTAATTTGCTAACTACCTGGGTAATACACTTACTACCTAGATAATATGCAAACGTACCTAGATAAAATGCAAACTGCCTAGATAATTCTAAACTACCTAGGTAATCTGCAAACTACAAAGATGATCTAACACTACCCATGTAATCTGCGTACTACCTAGATAATTTGTAAACTACTTAGATAAACGGCTAACTACATAGATAATATGCGAATTACCTAGATAATCTGCAAACTTCCTAGCTAATATGCAAACTACCTAGGTAATCCGCAAACTACCGAGATAACCTGCAAACTATCTAGATAATCTGCAAACTACCCATGTAATCTGCTTACTACCTAGATAATTTGAAAACTACCAAGATAAACGGCAAACTACATAGATAATATGTCAACTACCTAGATAATATGCAAACTACCTAGATAATACGCAAACTATCTAGGTAATCTGCAAACTACCTCAATAATCTGTAAACTACCTAGATAATATATAAACTACCCATGTAATTTGCATACTGTCTAGTAATTTGCAAACTACCAAGATAAACAGCAAACTACCTTAGGTAATCTGCAAACTATCGAGGTTAATCTACAAACTACCTAGATAGTCTATGCATTATCGACCAGGGAATCGTTAAAGTGAAAATAGGATCTCTTCTGAAACAACAACGTTTCTGAACCCTTAAATTTAAAAAAAAATTTTATTTATTTATTTTCGCTATCTAAAAGATCAAGTTACTACAGACCAAACAATCAATACTCTAGTTGATAAAATCGATCATAAATCCCTTTAAAAAATATAAAAGGAAGAATCAAACAGTTTAAAATATTAAATGAATAATCCCAGGAAACTGAAGCCGTAAGATATTACCTGATTGTAAGCTTCATTCGCTTCAAAGATATACAAATTGGAAATAACAATCAACATGCCTCAAGCGCTTCAAAAATAGGCGCCCATTTTCAAGACTTGCCAGACGTGAAGGAGAGTTTGAAATATTATTACAATTATGGAAATTTTCATACTGTCATTTGTTTAATGTGAATAAATACGATTTAACAATTAACAAATTGTTGATAGACAGTGAGTGACTAACCTTAACAAAACTTAGGCAAAATGTGGAAAATTCTTGATTCCGCACTTTGGCGGAGTACTCAAGATAATCTGCAGATTAGCTAAGTAATGCGGCATCCAAGTTTTAGCGTTAACAATTATATTGGGAGCGGCGATGGCTCCCAATATAGGGGATAGAGCATTCACCTTCCAATGAGGTGAACCAGGTTCGAATCCCAGTAACGGCTGGTCGATACGAATTCCGCATCCGGTTAGCACCGACCACAGTGATGACTTGAAATATCCTCCGTGGTAGCTGGATCATGGGTTAGAGTCCCCTTGCCTTCAGGCTAACCGTGGGAAGTTCTCGTGGTCTTTCTCTCCATGTAACGCAAATGCGGGTTAGTTCCATCAGAAAAGTCTTCCACGAAGGCAAATTTCTCCCAATACGCAATCTAGGAGTTCCCTTGTTTTCTGGATTGGGTTCAAAATTACAAGGCTATGGAGTTGAGCAATAGTAGGCGTAAACCCAAAATTGGGTCCGCTGTTCAAAGATGGTTATAAAATAAAATGAAACAATTATATTGGCACAATCATTTATATTTTTTTAATCCCATTTAAGATAATTTCTAAGAAAACGCAAAATTTTATAATGATGGGAAAAATATGCCTTTTTAAGAGAATATTAGAAACTAATTTTGGAAAATTAGATAGTTATTTTAAAAGAGCAGTTTTAACATTTCGATACATTTCCTTGAAAAACAAATATATTTTGGTATGTTGTGCAAAACCTTTATAAGTAGATGTCAATATTTCACTCTCGCAAAATTAATAAAACATCTTAGAAAAAAAAAATTCTTTAAGGAAGACTCTAAAACTAAGAGACTGTTACAAATGATGCATTAAATTCATTAGCATTTTTTTTTTCATTAGCTTTTCAACTTAGTTAAATTAGTATGGTTTTGTAGTTTTTCAGTAGTTCAATTAAACATGTATTAAAAAAATAAATAAAAGGTTACCGTTTAAATTATTGTACATACATTTGATAAACATTTGCTTGCAAAATAATGATAAATATATGTCTCAATAAGGTTAAAACCTAATATCTATTTACGTAGCGAACTTAGCATAGTCATTTTATTTTTAATTTTACTGAAACTATTTTATCGTTTCCGAACGCATCTAGAATCTTGGACAGTTGATTTCTCTAAATGTGGTAATTTTCATTGTTGGTGATATTACATTTCGACAGGTGTTACGAATTACGATTATCTATATAAATAGTTATTATGCTAGAAAACGATAATTTATATAAAAAGTAATTATGTTTGAAAACGATTATTTCCATAAAAAGTACGAAATTTAAAGTTAGAAAACGATAATTTATGTAAAAATTAAAAATGTTTGAAAACGATTATTCATGTAAAAAGTTTTTATGTTTGAAAACGGCTATTTATATAAAAAGTAATTATGTTTGAAAACGATAATTTATTAAAAAAAAAAAGTTATGTTAAAAAACGATAATTTATATTAAAAGTAATTATGCTCGAAACTATAATTTATGAAAAAATTTATGTTTGAAATATGATATTATTGTACACAGTGAGTTTGCAGAACTAAAAGAGGGATTGTTCACAATAATGAAGAAATAAATAAAAAAAATTTTTTTTTGAAAATTAAAAAGAAAATGTTTTTTGTATTGTTTCCCACTAATTACACCCACTTTCCGGTTGATTTCAAACATTATTTATCAAAATAAAAATTTATCCATTTAAAGGGTTAGTCTACTGGTTTTAAAGGTTTTTATTTTCAAGAAAATGAGTAACACCTATTTTTTGTTACCCTCCTCACCCCTAGTCACAAACCCCTTCCAAGTTTGAGGACGGTACCCAAAATTTGAAATTTTCAAATATCAAATGAAAAATTAAAATTAAAAATTTTAAGTTAATAAACAAAATTATTAGTTTAGTAATAATACTAAAAAATAAACCTTTCAAACAGAAAAGATGATTTAATAAATCGTAAAACTAACAAAGAAACTGCAAGTGCCATTAGCGACAGTTTCCAGAAATAACCAAACAATTGAGAAAGACGAATACAGGTTTATTTCTCTACAAGGACATTTCTGTCAATTTTTATTATGAAAGCTGTCCAGACTGTCATAGATTTATCTACTCATACATTCGGATTTTCACCGGCTGGTACCAGGTAGCTTTTCTGCAAATATTATGCTATATACTTCTTCCGGTGTTACCAAAAGGAACAGGTTGTAGGTAACGGGTACCGTTTTACCAGCCATTTTTTTCTTTTAAAGTTCTTTGTTGGAATACTAAATCACGTCATATTGCGTGCGTTAAATAAAATCACCTGCATCAGTGTCAATAAATTCTCACATTTTGAACCAGATGTAGTTTAATGAGTTTTAAATCGACCACGATATTCCGAATTTTCCTCTCTTTTTTCTTCTTTTTTTTTTCAAGAATTAAAGCTGATGGAATAAAACGTTCTACAACTTTTTTTAATCCACTCCAGCCTAAGAATACCGTTTTAAAAGCGCAACATTTTAAAGTGATGTTAAAAAGTTTTTTTTACGAAAAAAGAGGCTCGAAAACACATTTAAAAAAAGATGTAAAATACCTTTGTTTTACACACTTTTTTTATATAAAATGCACGTAAACATACAAACATTTTTTTCATAAGAGTACATTTTACATAGTTTTTTTTAATGGGTTTTCGCTTCGCTTAATTGTCCAACCTTTTTTTTTTTTTTTTTTCATAAAAGTACTTTTAACATCACTACAAGATTGTCAGGGACAGTATAAAATTAAAGTGCCCAGCGTCCTCAAAAAAAAAAAAAAAAAAAAAAAAAAAAAAAAAAAAAAAAAAAAAAAAAAAAAAAAAAAAAAAAAAAAAAAAAAAAAAAAA
>NC_092212.1:68531948-68572904 GCF_043381705.1 Parasteatoda tepidariorum | reverse complement strand
TCCCACATTGAAAAAATGGTCAGGTTTGGGAGAAAACACATTTGGAAGTGATGTAAAATGTACTTTTATAAAAAAAAAAGTGATAGGATATTTATGTTAAGGTGATAACACATTCAGAAGTGATGTAAAAAGCAATTTTATGAAAAAAAGTGGTAGTACAAATAGGCTTAGTAGAAAGAATTCAGTTGTGATGTTTCCACCACACTATTAAAGGCATTTTCATATCATAAAAAAAGTGAATAAGAATGTAGAGTTATGAAAAATTAATGGGGCATATATGATTAGACGATAGGATATTTATGATGTGATCTCCCTTCGCCCCCCCCCCTTTGTACGCCACTCTTATTAAGGTGATATCACATTCAGAAGTGATGTAAAAAGCAATTTTATGAAAAAAAGTGGTAGTACAAATAGGCTTAGTAGAAAGAATTCAGTTGTGATGTTTCCACCACACTATTAAAGGCATTTTCATATCATAAAAAAGTGAATAAGAATGTAGAGTTATGAAAAATTAATGGGGCATATATGATTAGACGATAGGATATTTATGATGTGATCTCCCTTGCCACCCGTCCTCTTTGTACGCCACTCTTAATAAGAACATGAAATCTACGCAATACGGCGTATTTTTTTCTTCTTAAAAATTACGATTGCACGGCAAATTCTTATTACTCTTTCTTCTGTGTCCAAAATAGTTAAACTCTAAATTTCACATTTTCTTTAGTATCTAAGTACTTTAGCGTTTAACAATGTGAATCATTAAAAAGTAAAAAGAAGATTTATTTTCAATTTAAAAGCAAAACACTTTCAAGTTTACTTCAGAAAAATTCTAAAGGGATTGTAAATGTCCTGCGACAGGTGGGGTGTACCCATGCCCTCTTCCCCCACAACACCCGGCCTAAGTCACCTGCCGATTCATTGTATAGCTGCGTCTTATGGAAGATGCAATGTTTTTGTACATGTGGGAAAACTTAGGCCGAAATAGCTTTTTGACCACAGCAGTAGGAAACACTGAACTAATATAATTATTTCAATAATTTTTAGTCCGATAATTATTTCAAGTAATGAGACTGGGATTTAAAAAAAAATTTTTTTTTTCTTCATATAATTACCCTTTAACGCAAGTGGGACACCGCTGTACTTTATATATATATATTTTTCTGGCTCTCTAACTACAAGCAGAAATAAATATTGTGGCATTTTTTAATTATAAAAAACAACCTAACAGTTCATAAAAAAAAATCTGTTAGATTATCGGAACTATATTTATACTAAAATTTAAAATCTAAATAAAAGTAGTTTAAAAAAAAAAATTCATTCATATTCAAAAAATTATCAATAATTGTTTTAGTAAATAAAAGAAATTTCAATGACGAATAACTATTTCTCTTAAATCTAAACAGCTGTAAGATTGAAAGATTATTGTTTGGGAGATTTTATCTTTAACGGCAGGAAAAGACACCAGTGTTTCATAACCTTAAATTATTAAAATACTGAAGATAATATTTTTCACTTATTTTGACCTAAATTAATGAAATGACAAATTAATGAAAAGAGTATGGAAAATATGTTTAATAAAAATTCTGAGTTGAAGAGTTAATGACTAAAAGAATTTAGGCCACTAATGTTCTTACATTGAATAAGCCCGGTTTTTTCTTACTTACAGCGAATTTGTAAAAAATCTTAAATCTCCTCCCCTTAACAAATGCTTTTTTTAGATGACTTAAAAATCTCTCTCTCTTTTTTTTTTGCTAGAAATTTGAAAATTTCTAACTCTCTACCTTTAAACGAATAGATGGATTTTTTGAAATTGGAACGCCATGAAATTTAATATTTTATTATATTTAAATATGGAGATTTATAGTTTAATTCTTTATTAGTTAATTTTTCAATAGAATAGGCATTGTGCAGGAAGAGAAGAGTTGAATACAAGAAATATAATAATACAGTTATTATTATCATTATTAATTAATTAATGACTATTATAATAAATTAGGTACTATTACAATCCACTATCCCTCTCTTTCCAACTGAAGTTAAATTTCTTCTAAAAGTTAAATGACCATTAAATCTAATTTAAAAAAAGAGCCTTAATGTAAAAATAAATACTTTAATATTTTAAATTACAATATAAAAATAATAACATATTCTGTCCGTAACCAGGAAATAAATTATATTTATTTATAAGTAGCAACAGTAATTTGGGGCACATTTAAAAAAAATTTAGTGCGGGATTGTTTTAAGAAAAGAAAAACAACAAAGAAAGAATACAGTAATTTTTCGAATATCGTCCTTATTTTTTGAAAACGATATCGTTGAGAATTTATTAGATATTTAGCAGCCGATAAAATACAATTATTTTTTTTCCACATATAAAGAAAAGTTTCTTAAAATATATAATTTTTATGCTGTTATAGATTAAACTATAAAAAGAATTTTTTTCTTTCTTTTTACGTCAACGTCCTTTTAGGATACAAAAATTTCGGGTCTGTTTTATTTATGCTCAACGACTGATTTTCTTAACCGCATGCATTTAAGAAATATGCAAGTGGTTTAGTAGGAAGAAGAATTGGTTGAATAAAAAGAAATTCTTTTTGTAACAGTTCTTCCTCTCTAGTTTTTTATCTGATCGAATAATATCCGTTCCCACAGTTACGGAAGTCATTATTATTATTACTATTATTATACTATTAATATGTATTATTACTATCAAGTAAGTACTATTATAATAAATCTAAAATTATACTATACTACGCTTCCTCTCTTTCTAACTAAAGCTAAATTTTTTTCTAAAAGTTAATGATCATCAAATCAGATTTAAAAATTTTCTTAATGTAAGAAATAATGTTTTAATAGATATTTTATTCAAATTCCATAGTATTAAAAAATAATAACATATCCTGTCCGTTAACCCGGAAATAAATTATATTTATTTAAAGGTAACAATAGTAATTTGGGACAAATTTGAAAAAAGAAATTGAGAGTAGAATTGTAATAAGTAATAGGAAAAAAAATACAAAGAAAGGATAAGAAGTAATTTGTCGAATATCGTCGTTATTTTTTAAAACGATATCGCTGAAAATTTCTGTTCTTAAAGTATTGCATAAAGCAGTGTTTCCCAAAGTGTGGTACGCGTACCCCTAGGCGTACGCGCTCTTATGCGAAATATCTTGCAACAAACGAAAATTTCAAAATATTTTATTTAAAAACAAAGCTAGTCATGAAAATTTACGATTACGCAATTTTCTATTGGCTATTTTTTGCAGTGATAACAGTTAATAATTAGTGGTGTCAACAGCCAGTTTTGATTTTTAACTTTTGTGCAATTTTTTTTTATAGTAAAATATGCATTCATTTTTTTTTATTAGTGGTGTACAGCGTGACGAAAAATTTAGAAAGGGTACACAAAAGTCATAAGTTTGGGAAACACTGGCATGGCCAATAAAATACAATTAATTTTCCATACACATAAATAATAAAGGAAAGTTCCTTAAAATTAAAATTTTTTAAGCAATTATAGATTAAATATCAAAAGAATTTATTCTTTTTACGTCCGTGTTTTTTTAGGATAGGAAAAAATTTCATGTCTTTTAAATGTATACGCTATTAATCCAATTTTCTTAATCGTATGCACTTAAAATATACGAAAGTAGTTCACATTCACGGGAGAAACCAAGCTTGAAAGGAAAGAAAAAAAAATTCCTTTTGTATCAATTCTTTCTCCCTAGATTTTACCACACTGAATAATATCCGTTCCCACAATCACGCAAGCCATACATCCGCCACTTCGCACTCTCTGGCTATTTTTTATTTTATTTATTTTTCTAACCTTATCAAAATATTCCATAAGTTACTACTATATTTCTTGCTTTCAACGAAATTTCAATAAATGTTCATACAAATAAGTGAATATTTTAAATAAAAATTGTTGCAATGGTATTAAAATCAATATTTTTTTAGGGAAATAATTAATTAAATCAACATAATTTTAAAGACTTTTATTGGTGACCAGTCACATATAACTATGTGGCTATTTTATTTTATTTATTTATTTATTTTTTTGTATTGTGTTTTTAAACATACAGTCCCTTGTGGGAAAATGTTAACCATTTTATGTCGAAGTTAAGATGATAATGAAAATGCACAACATAATATGCTATTAAAAAATAATAATAAATTCTACAATAATAATAATAAGTCACAAAAATGAAAACATGCAAAAATTAATATTTTTAAATTTATAAATAACATTAAAAAGCATAGTGAATAATTTCTGGTTTCACGTTTCATTGCAATTTTAAAATTTTATATTAGGAGAATTTTCGAATTTAAGTTCTATACCATTGAAATAATTTTTGGTGATCTCTAAGGAAATATTTTATTAATCTAATGTGTTCTTTGGCATTGAAATATTTTTTGGTAATCTCTAATGTGTTTCTAATAATTTTCTCTCTAATAATTTCTAATAATTTAATCTCTAATAATTTTCTTTGCCATCGAAATATTTTTTGATAATCTCTAATGTGTTCTTGGCCATTGAAATATTTTTCGGTAATCTCTAACGTGTTCTTTGCCATTGAAATATTTTTCGGTGATTCCTAATGTGTTCTTTGTCACTAAAATATTTTTTGATAATCACTAATATGTTCCTTGTCATTGAAATATTTTTTGGTATTCTCTAAAGTGTTTCTAATAATTTTTTCTCTAATAATTTAATCTCTAATGACTTTCTTTGCCATCGTAATAATTTTTATTAATCTCTAATGTGTTCTCTGCCATTGAATTATTATTCGGCAATGTCGAAAGCATTCTTTGCTATGCTATTGAAATATTTTTCGGGAATCTCGACGGTGTTCTTTACCACTGGAATATTTTTTGGTAGTTGCTATTGTGTTCTTTGCCATTGAAATGAGTTTTGTGTTTCCATTTTTTTAACGAACAAGTTTTTCAAAACACTTTTTCTTTCAGATTCTAAATAAATAGCAATAATGCAGCATATTTCATAATTATTCCCGAATTTCCAATATATGTCATTTTACAGAAAATATTTCATGCGAAATTAAACAAAATAACTTCTTACAAATTTCTTCATTTTTTTAAAATTCAAAATGTTTTTATTCCTAATAATACTTAGAAAAGATACATTTATGAAACATAAAAAAATGTTGATGGTTAAAATTGCTCAATTATTCATTTGTTTCCTGAATATGTATAACATTTAAAGCAAAATTTGAATATATTTTTTTCTGTTTATTTCATTTTAAATTCAATTTTTTAATCTTAACTGATGTGAAATTATTCTAAGAACATTTAATAAAAAAAAGTTTACTAATTGTGTTTATTATTTTTCTCCATAAGCCCCTGAATATTATTCTTCCTAACTGAGTATTACAGATTTTAAACATACATTTCATAATAAAATAAAAGGGATTATTTTTAATTTTCATAATTCCAGCAAAAATTCAAATCATTATCCTAATTTTAAAAAAAACTAACAATGAATAATTGAATTTCAAATTTCGATAATGTTTTATAAAATTTAATTCCATCCAGTATAAAAAACTTTATAAAATAGAATGTGAATTTACATTACACAAAAAATAAACGATTTATAAATTATTTAAATGCAAATATAATACTTAAATAAATCATTTATTAATATTTATATTTTATAATAAAACTCTATATTCACATATAATATGTCGTATTTATCTATTAAATTATTATATAATAATATCGTTAATTTGAAATAAATTGCATAATATCTTGATTCTTAGGTTTTGTAATTGAATAAAATAAAATAATATTGTCAGTAATGAAGGCTATGCAATTAAATTCAACTCACGTCTTCGTATTTCCTTGAATTATAGCATCCGTCTTAGTTTCACTATTCACTTAAAATAGCGCTCATAATTTTAAATAATCCGCAAAATAATTTTCAGAAAAAATTACGAACTTACGGTAAATACCAGTATTTTGTTTCTTACTCTACACTCCAGGGGGGCGATAAGTCCCGTGGGTTCTGAAAGTTGTTCAAAACATCACTGCGCATGTCTGAACCATACCTTGCACTCTCTACATTCACTATGACTGGGAACGATCTTCTGAATGTTGAGTGTTGTAAGACTTGGCTGTGTTTGGCGAAGATTTTGGCGAAAGAAATGCAAGAAGATGAAGTTGTTCTATTTTATTTGTTTTTTTTTAGCAATGAAAACTTTTAAGCTCTTGTAAGCGTTGAGGAAAGTGCAAGATGGAGAAAAAAAAAGTGTTTTATGAATGTCAATTGTCTAATAATGTTATTTTTTTAGCAGTCTTTTTCTACTGCTTTGAGGCTCCACTAGGTATCTAGATAATGGTGTTTTTAAGATGTATTTATACGAAATTAATGCGTATAATGCACGTAAATGCGCATAAAGCACGTTTTATGAGACCACATTTAAATAAGATTTCACTGAAAATGCGTGCAATAACACGGCTTTCGCATTTGTTCTTTTAATTTATTCAAACGATCAAAAAAAAGTTTCATGCACTCAATTTAAGTTTTTAATTAGTCACTAAAATTCAAGATATTTAGAAATTGAAATTGCGTGTTTCTCACACTACAGCGCTGAAATTCGTAAAATAAAATGACGGAAAAAAACTAAATTATATTTTATCTACCATTTTTGCTGTAAAAAAAATAATAAAATTCAACATTTTTCAATGTTATTGCTTCGATTATAAACAAAAGTTTCTGTAGTTACAGAAAAGATTTTTCTTTGTATTAGCTGAGTCAATGTTTTAATATTTTAATCAATTTATTTTTAGAAACAATTATGCAATATCACATATGAATAATTTAAGCAAGTATGTAAAGTTCAGATCGACCAAAAGTTCAGTTTTTATAAAAAATTTAGTTTCTTTTATTGCAAAAAAGAAATCTGCTTCAGTTGATTTCCACTGTAAAAAGTAATTAACAAAAAACTCGAATAGTAGAATTCTTTGTATTTATATGTGTTAGCGAAAGGATGATAATTTTAGTAAAAAGAAATAGTGGTAGCTGACATGTTTCACTGTTAATTCATTTATGAGTAGGATAATGATGCTTTGAATTATTTTAATCACCACTGCTATGATCAAAATTAAAAAAAAAGAAAAAATGCTGTTATACTCCAAATTAATCTAGAATAAAAATGCGAGATTTTGCAATGGTGAAAACTGAGTGTTTAGGGTAGGGGTTGCCAAACATTTTTGATCATCGACCCCTACATAATTTTTCGAAATCTCCATCGACCCCCATAAAAGTAATTTTCTGTTAATTAAAATAAAACTCTATTAGATACTGTGTTTGTACATTTATTTTATGATTTTGAACATTTATTAAAGTAATAGTACATAGTGTAACAATAGTTTTATGAAAAATATATATTAATGTTGAAATATAAATACCTTAATATTTATGAAATAATAAGTAATTATAAGTAAGTAGAAATAATAAGTAAAGTAACTACGGATTTATTGTCTCTTAATCAATGACATGGGTGTGCCATGTGTTTTTTTTTTCTGCAAGGTTCGTTATATTGTGTTCAAAATTGGTCAATTTTAATCTTAAATCCCCTCGAAACTCCACATTTAATTTATTTCTGTTCTTAGTTAAGATTGAATTTACGTGACTGAAACCGGCTTCAACCATATNGATGCACGTTAAATCTGTCGAGTCGCAAAAGTCCTCCATGTTCCCATAACAAATCAATACCTCTGGGGGTACTGGATTGGAGATCGATCGTTCTCTGATTCAGGTCAAAATTACGATCTGTGGATGAATGAATGGATGTATGAATGGGTCCGCCCTATAAACGGGTGTGACGTATGGTGTGGCAGAAGTCGAATTCTCGGCCCTAGATGGCGCCACTGGAAAACAAGAACAATCGCACCCCTCTGCCTAAACAGGCGTACGTCAACAACAACAACCTAGGTTTGGGAAATAAAACAATTTTCTGCCACTTCAACGGAGACAATCTACATATTAGTTAGATCTTCAGTAGAATAACTCATTTCTAGTCTTTACGATAGTAGGTTGAAACAAGTCTCACTGCACAAGAGCAGGAGATTATTGTGGATGTTGGAACATATCCCATAGATTTATTTTGGTCTGTAATTGAAGTAGTGTGGTCTAACTTAAGAATAACTCATTTATCATGAACAAGATTTGCACATTTCTGGATGCTCAGCAACTGATTGGTTCATTTTTCAGTTGTTAAATGGCGTAAAAATAACACAAGATGCGAACAACTGTAATTGTCAAACAATTAAAAATAATAACTTTTTACGAAAAACTGCAGCATAACTTTTCAATCATCCTTTTTTTTAAACATTTGAACCTATAACAACTCTCAAAATACAAATTCGTATTAAAAATAAAAACACATCAAAATTATTTTTCCCCCCTGTAACACTTAAATTACAAAGTTTAGGTAGTTGTTATTATTTCTTAATTCGTCAAAATATTGTCGCTAATAACGATATAATAATTCAAGATACCTGCAATCGATGGCATCTGCGATGAGGCACAAACTCAGGACGCTGCAGATTAAAAACAAACTTTGTTCATTTATTGTTGCCATCCTTTGAACTGAAAATACAATATAAAATTTCATAAATTTTTTTTTATTGTGTTACAACAACAAAATTAGAGTTTCATAAATTGCTATTTCTTACTTTTCCATGGTACTTTTAAATAAAGTCGAAACTGAAGGAATCTTAGAAATTTTTGAAATGAAATTAGAATACAAAAATGCAAAGAGGTTACTAAAATGGAGACACAACGGAAAATATATAATGGAATTATTTATTTACATCAATATTTTTATGAGTCTGTACTCTGATACCTAGGTATGTATTAGTCAGGGATACGTGGTATATATACAGTCAGTGATTAAATGATATATATAGTCAAGTACGTGGTACGTACAGTATATTACTTTCAACAATATTTCTATGAGTGTATACTCTGATACCCATGTACGTATTAGCCAGGAGTACGTGGTATATATACAGTCAGTCAGTAAGTGATGTATATATATATATATAATATCGTTTATCACTTCACTTCACTTAGGAGTACGAAGTTGTGAAAAAATCTACAGAACCGGAAAAGACTTACAAACATTGAAAAATTGAATAAAAAACAGACCATTATCTTTAAATTTAACTCCAAGAAATGTGTAAGAAGGGTTTCGAGGAAGTTTAAGCCTCATATTTTAGTTTCCAGAGGAAGAAAACTCAGTAGGTTTTTTTTCTTCTTCGTGTTACGTCATTGAGCAATGAAAAATAACGACCTAAAAACTTTAGTCGTAATAAAAAGACGTCCAGCAGACTTAATGCGTGCACTCAGACAAAAATTGTTCTGGTGCAACCGTGGATAATTGCAAGTAGAAAGAAAGGAAACGTTTTAATGGGTCACTAGTTTCTTCCCTACTTAACGCGCAATTTCTCACAAAACAATAAAAGTAAGAGTATTCCACATTTCACAAAATCTAAAATTCTTTGCTTTTCATTCCATTGTTTCCATAAATAAAATCCTTCGAGCGTTGATGTATTTGAAAGCTCGCATATCGAGGTTTTGAATCGTTTGAAAGTAGTAAACGATGAAAGCTAAAAGCAAAAACATTTGCAGATTCGCTTAAAAACAAAGTTATGGAGTCAGTTATTCGACTTCAACTCCGACTCTCTACTTTTATATGAGCCCGACTCCAGCTCCGACTTATATTCGATAAAAAATTTGCCGAATTCAATTAAAGTATTAATATTATTAATAATAATCTAATCAAAGAATGACAGTGATTTACTCAAATTCAGAAAAAGACAAAATTAGAAGTTGTTGTTGTTGTTCATTTACGTCGCACTAGAGCTGCACAATGGGCTAGACAAAATTAGAAAATAAAATTTAAAATAATAAGTCAGAAGGGAAAAGCGCTAAAAGCAGCTAAAACCAAATTTGTCTTGCTTTAAATAATTTAGAAAGTTGGAAACACAAATCAAGTAAAAAAAGAAGAATTACTTAAAGAATAAAGAATTACTAACCCTTGATGAAGTGCTGTTTTGCTAACATACATATCTTTAGTAATTCTTTGTTGTTGTTTTTTTGTTGTTGCTTGATTTGTGTTTCTAACTTTCTAAATTTTTATTATCAATGTGTTAATTTATGAATTTTTATTACTCTATTTTTTTACGTACGATTGGAGTTAAGGGTATTTTAATGGAAATTACGCTTCATATTAAAGCATAATAAATTAAAAAATTAATTTCAAAAAATTTGTTTATAAAAAATGTTTAAATTGTGAAAAACCATTATATGAAAAGAGCTAGATACTAATAACTCACGCAAGCACTCTCTCATACATAAGCGTCTTATTACAAGAAAATTCTTTCGTGAATATTCATAAACTAGAAAATTATTACAAATGATGCAACTTTTTTAGTAATTCAATAAAACATACACTATAATCTAAATTTTTTTAAAATGTGATAAATTAAATTTGTGGTAAATTATAATTTGAACAATTGGGAACTTACAACTCGAGAAGAAGTGAAGTGATTATGCCTAACCATGTGANCTAAAAGTCTTTGCTTTTCATTCCATTGTTTCCATAAATAAAATCCTTCGAGCGTTGATGTATTTGAAAGCTCGCATATCGAGGTTTTGAATCGTTTGAAAGTAGTAAACGATGAAAGCTAAAAGCAAAAACATTTGCAGATTCGCTTAAAAACAAAGTTATGGAGTCAGTTATTCGACTTCAACTCCGACTCTCTACTTTTATATGAGCCCGACTCCAGCTCCGACTTATATTCGATAAAAAATTTACCGAATTCAATTAAAGTATTAATATTATTAATAATAATCTAATCAAAGAATGACAGTGATTTACTCAAATTCTGAAAAAGACAAAATTAGAAGTTGTTGCTGTTGTTGTTCATTTACGTCGCACTAGAGCTGCACAATGAGCTAGACAAAATTAAAAAATAAAATTTAAAATAATAAGTCGAAAGGGAAAAGCGCTAAATGCAGCTTAAACCAAATTTGTATTGTTTTAATAATTTAGAAAGTTGGAAACACAAATCAAGTAATAAAAAAAAAAGAAAAGAAGAATTACTAAAAGAACAAAGAATTACTAACCCTTGATGAAGTACTGTTTTGCTAACATGCATATGTTTAGTAATTCTTCGTTTTTTTTTTTTTTTTTTTTTNTTTTTTTTTTTTTTTTTTTTTTTTTTTTTTTTTTTTTTTTTGTTGCTTGATTTGTGTTTCTAACTTTCTAAATTTTTATTATTAATGTAAGTGTTAATTTATGAATTATGTATCTCTATTTTTTACATACGATTGGAGTTAAGGGTGTTTTAGTTAAAATTACACGTCATATTAAAACATAACAAATTAAAAAATTTGTTTATAAAAAATATTTAAATTGTGAAAAACCATTATAAGAAAAGAGCTAGATATTAATAAATCACGCAAGCACTCTCTCATACATAAGCGTCTTATTACAAGAAGATTTTTTTGTGAATATTTATAAACTAGAAAATTATTACAAATGATAGAGCAAAAACAAACGATACCTTAAATTGATTTGCATATCTTTTCAATTCACTTTTCACTTATCTAAATAAACTTAGTTTTGGAATCATAAGATCACGTATTAATGAGTTCTTTATTAATACTAACTTTTCAAGGATTTCACTGTCTTGTGTTCTTTTTTTGTAATTCAATAAAACACATACTCTGATCTCAACGTTTTTTAAATGTAATAAATTAAATTTGTGGTAAATTATAATTTAAACAATTGGGAACTTACAACTCGAGAAGAAGTGAAGTGATTATGCCTAACCATGTGATTTAAATCAGATTTCATTGGATAGCTGTAAGCCACGTCAAGCTTGTGCCGAACCTGATTGGTTTCTGAATCGACAAATGCCACGATTTATCTAAGATGATGTCAATTGCAGATATCTAACAGAATACCTGCAAGTGACGGAGTGTGAGGTATATCGATCCTGATTGGTTGTTGAAACGTGGCATTTGTTTACGTTTGCAACTGCTCTTTCCATTCTATTTAGAGTAAACCAAGACCTTCAAGTATCAATTCTCTTTAATGACACGTTCTATATTCTTACAGAAAGATTCTTTAACAAGGAATTCAATTCTTTCATTATATATTTCTTACTTAACACAAGGACAGACATGAAGCAGACGGCGAAACCCCCCTTTCTACATATTTCTAAACGTAAAACTAGAGTTCTATTGTACAAGTTAAAAGTTATTGAAGACATAAGAAAACGCTTTTATCTAATTCTCCATAATACAAAAATTATCTAATTCTTATTTCAAAACATTGTTTAGATATACTTGGCTGCCAGCTGTTACTGTTTTCACGGAAGATTTTATTTTCATATTTAAAGTGGTAGCGAAACTCATGTTGTACGATTAAACTTTTTGAGTCAAATTATAAATGAGTCTGACCACCACTACATATGAATATTTACAACAAATATATAAACGCATAATAATTTTCTTTACGAAAACGAATTTCAACCAGGTCGAAATGTTAACATATTTTTGGATTAGATTGTTTTTTGGTCATTGTTTTACTACCACTTGGAAAATAAGTTCTCGGCAAGAGTGAAAGTTGACTGGTTTGGATATGCAATTACATGGATGCCAACTTGCTCCGGACAGTGAATAAATATTTTCGAGTGGTAGTATTTTAATGTATTATTCTTGGTTTATGAATTCGACTTACAGGGCTTTTACTCACCACTATTTCTAAATAAATCAAAGGCTTATGTGATATGACACTTCGTTACAATTAAGTCTAGCTGGGAGTTTAAAAAAGTAGGCAAAATTAACCGAAAATCAGCAAATTTAAGTTTGTAGTTCGCTATCGTTTTAAAAATATTTTGTCAAATTCCGGAACAATTCGCCTCTCTGTATTTAGACTAAGGTTGATTATAGTGAGCGCAAAAGAAGTCTGTCAAATTAGCAGTGCCAATATTTAAGCTACCGCTTTTTATTTTTGTCAATCCTGATTCTGATTTTGCATGAATGCGTTTATGAATAGAAGAGGTTTAAGCATAAAATCGACTACCAATAGAAAATAACGTTCGTAAAAGTTGGCAGGTATGGGTTCAGAAAATTTGTACGATATTGAAATTCAATAAGAGTGAATATTTCTAACAGAGTATTACATATTGTTAATTATTAAAAGTAGGTAATTATTTTTTTCATTTTCAGTGAAAGGGTATTTTTACTAAACCTTAAACTGTAGAACAGTGGAGCCCAGTCCCCGATTCGTGGAACAAATGGTACCGGGCCGCCAAAAAAATATTAAATTACAGTCTGACCTCTATTTAACGAAGTCGCTAAATCCCGATAATGAGTTCGTTATATGGAAAATTCATTAAATTGAAAATCACCTTTGAAAAACTTAAGCAACGCAAAACAAGTTTTAAATTCCTAAACACTAGACATAATTAAAATAGCACCTTTATCTTGTAAACTAGTATCTACTATTTATTTTGTAAATCTTAACCATAAAAGAAATCTGCATGGAAAGCAAGAATAAAACACAACATCATCGAGTGTTACATTATCGTGCTACATACATTTTCAACTGAAAAAAAAGCTAAATTTATGCATAAAATTGTATCTGCATTTATTGTAAAAGTATTTAAACATACATTACCACATGCGCTCTTAAGTTTAATTGCTACTGATAAAATCCGTTAATTTTGTTTGAGTTTTTCGTTCGAAATACAAACAAAAAGAGAAAGCGATTGTACTGTTTTCTCTAAAAGTTAAATGACTTCGAAAATCAATTCAAACTCATTCCTTCATTAAATGTGTTTAACAAGTTTGAAATGTTATGAAATATTTTGGGAAATAAGGAAAATGGATCTCTAAGAAATGTTCGCTAAGTAGAAAATTTACTTCGCTATGTGGAAGCTATTTTACGAAAAAATTTCCAAAATGTTCTTGGTTCCTCGAAAAAATCACAAAATAGAGAAATTTGCAAAATGGAAGTTCGTTAAATAGAAGTCCGATTGTATTTCCATTTTATTTACTGTGAGCTGTATTTTTCTCGGATTTGTGCGAATTTCTTAGGATGAGAGGTAAATTGGGAGTTGAGAAACGTCGCCAAAAGCCGCACCAATACCGAGCAATCAACTATATTTTCTTTTGAACGCATGTTTGCACGCAATTAAATTTAAATTAATAAATCAAAAGCATTTAAAATATAAAAACTATGAACGTCCGCTCCCCCTCAACGGGCTTCTGTAAAATTATCAAACGTTGACCGGTCTGCAGCGGTATAAAAGTTGGGAAGCTGTAGAAGATAAATATTACACAAGAATTATTTTACTCCTCGTTTTCGTTCGTAAAATATTCAGATCGTGAACTGATACTACCCACTTAGTGATGTAGATAAACGTTTTTATGAATATTAAGTTGAGAGAAATTCCACCTACATTTAACGACACCACTTATTTGGTAATGAAATCTCAACATTGAATATTATGCATGGAAATTCTTTGTAGTTCACGAACTCTTCTCTAAGAAGGAAAGAACTCGATGTGCTACTTCCCAATCAAATTAAATCTTTATATACATTGTACAGCGCGCATTAAAGTANAAGATATTTAAAAAAAAGTACGAATTTCTTGTACTTGCAAATTTGGCCACGAGAAACTATTGATGGCGCTGGCATTGCTACTGACTTTGAAACACAAATAACTACAAACCGTAGTTTTGTATACTAACGTGCTTGTGCACGCTTATCATTGGTATTTATTGTGTTGATGAAGTTTTGCAGTTGTGAGAAGTCAGTTTGTGTTATACATCTTTGTTAAACTAAATAACTAAGAGAAAATATAATATTATTTATATTTTATTAAATGAAATTTAAAAATATAGCTTGAATATCGGGCAAGTTTGTGCATAAGAAAAGAATCAACGATGACTCAGAATTCATTGAAAAAGTTATAAACACATTTGGACAGCAAACAAGACGATTACAATTCTTGTTTGATTAAACAATTTTTTAATTGTTATGCATCAATAATTACTTAATTATTTGCTTTTGAATAAATATTTTTAATAAAAAAAATTATAACAAAATTGTTTTTCTGTGTCTCTTTAATTGTTTTAAAAAAAAGCCAGGGGGGTGCAAGCGCATCCCCTTGCACCCCGCTGCCGGCGCCCTTGCCCCCAAAATATAGGAGATAGTCGTAATTTGGAAATATTTTCCCAAATTTGTTCAGGCGAGTTGTCGAAAGCTTGGACTCCTTAATATTAATTTTACTTTTTGTATATTTCTTCATATCGAGAAAACTTTGCCAGTGAATTGAAACATTTTTGCACATAATTATATAATCCTTTTATCCAAAGATTATTCCAAGCAAGTAATAATTATTAATAATTCTTTTTCTATTATTTTATTTATTTGCCCATTAAAGCCAGATTCCAGCTCAAGGCAAAAAAAAAAAAAAAAAAAAAAAAAAAAAAAAAAAANAAAAAAAAAAAAAAAAAAAAAAAAAAAAAAAAAAAAAAAAAATCCTATGAAAAAAGTGATTTTTTTTAGAACTAAATAAATATTTTTGAAAGGAATAAAAATTTGATTTGATTTTTGAAAAAAATAAAAACTTGATTTTTTGAAAGAATAAAACATTTGCTTGTTGTGAAAATAATCCTTTTTCAAATCAGAAGAATTCTCATAGAATTCTCACAATTCACGTGACGTACTTGTCACGTTAGGCTTTGAATGGTCAAACAAATATATATATATTAATTGTTAGGTATACATATCTTAACGTCATTGTAAATTATGTAATTTTATATAACAAAATACAAAATTTAAACAAAATCGGTAGAATAATTCCTGAGAAATCAAATTTTAAAAAAATTAAATATTTAAATTTTGATTTATCGGTAACTATTCCGTCGAAATCGTTCAAATTTTGTATTTCGCCATACAAAGTTACATAATTTAGAATGAAGTCAAAATTTATGTATCTAACAATTCATTATTTTTTCAACCATTAATAAATAAAATAACAAAAAATAATAAATCTATATTAATAAATTTTAATTGCTTGTAATAATCTTAGGATAAACGAATTTTATAATTTCGTAAAAAAAATCTTTCAATTCATTTAAAAAATTCTCAACTTGGAAGAAATAAGATGTTCATTAATGTCTTCAAACTACTTAAATGTCCGTGTTCGAAAATGCTTTATGATTGGTTGTTTTCATAATACAAAATTTTTCCAATTCTTTAAAATAACCATTTTTTTTCAATAAAATTCAATTCTACGTTAGAAGCGTCTTGATGTTTCGATAGATCCTGCAACTTATTATCTCAATTTCGTTGAGTCTAAACTGAATTTTGAAAACACTTAATAGGCTGAAAAAACTACTTAAATGGAATGTCTTACAAATGATGGTGAAAATATTAAACATCTTCTCTGCGATTTCCAGTTTTTTCCTTCTTTTTTTTTACTACATTTGTCATAATTATATTTGTAATAATTCCAATTGCAATTAGATCACATTACATTTTCAGTCCCATTCTAATACATTTCCGTGATTTTCCATGAACTTTTCAGTGCTAGATATAATTTTTATTGTTCTGTATTCCAATTGCATTCCAGCCTAATTCATTCCAATTGCAATTAGATCACATTACATTTTCAGCCCCTTTCCATTACATTTCAGTGATTTTCCATGAACTTTTCAGTGCTAGATATCATTTTTATTGTTTTGTATTCCAATTGCATTCCACCCCAATTCATTCCAATTGCAATTAGATCACATTACGTTTTCAGTTACATTCAATTAAATTTTCATGATTTTCCATGAACTTTTCAGTGCCAGATATAATTTTTATTATTTCGTATTCCAATTGCATTCCAGCCCAATTCTTACCAATTGCAATTAGATCACATTACATTTTCAGTCTCATTCCATTACATTTCCGTGATTTTCCATGAACTTTTCAGTGCCAGATATAATTTTTCCAGTTCCCAGATATTCCACGATTACTTTCAAGTTGTTTTCTTTCCATTTTGACTTTTTCAGTTTCTTGTTGTCCCATGAACAGAGAATATAGAAAGGAGAAGAAGCCTAGCTCTTGGAATACGTTAACTAAGGAAGGGGCCATGATGATCCAGGCGCCTTAACCGGCTGCGTAACCTGAGCGCGTCAGTTTCTGCCATTATTGTTTTGTATTTATTGTCCCAGAATCTGTTCCAATACTCTAATTCCTCTTTAATCTTCATCGTCTCTTCCGGAATCTCGGATGGTGTAAAATGGTATTAATTCGGATGGGGGGGGGGCAAGCCTTGATGCTATTGGCAATCGAAATGGGCTACACGTGGCGTGGAGCAGAACTCTACCTATGGCAACACTTCGTATGGCATTCACCATTAGCGTGTGAAGAGTCATAGGAGAAGGAAGTACGTCAGTTCCTCTCTTGATTTTAAGTTAGGAAACTATATGGAAATGAAAACTACAATGAACATAGCTCTAAATACCACAAAACATTTCCCAGACCAAAATGCTCCCTACTCCAGCTTGGATCCTTCCGGCAATGGACAATTAGTCAATTTTTCATTTTGTGACGTAGCTAAGTTAACTGTTAAATGATTATTAAACCAAAGCTTAAAGCATCTTTTTTTTTTAGTTTTTAAACACACGTTTCTAAAAAGCCTTTTTTTTTTTTTTTTTTTTGTTCTGAATATAAACAAAAACCAGTTCTGAAGTGTGCGAAGAGTTCTTTTTTCTCAAACACACACAAAGCAGAACTTATTACGCAACCGAACCGGTTGAATCTATTTTCTTGCTTTGGAGATCACCTTACTTATGAGTGAAACATAAACATTCAAACGTAAATAGTTAAGAGACTCCGCCTCGCTCGCTTTGCATATTGTTGCAGGGTGTTTGCTTTCAGATGTTTCACACCATATACCCGACTTCTATCTCTGAGGTGGAGTATAAAACGTGATCCATCAGAAAAGGCCACCTATCGCCACTCACGGCCAGTTGCCGTCTACTGAGTGGTGATAGGTAGCCGATTGAAATTTCAGCCTTCGTCGCCGATGAACAGTAGTCAACATAGATGCATTAACAGGCATTAGCTGTCAATACACATCAATGTTCACTGAACAGTTATTTTATTTTATAACAATCGTTGAACAGCCAACCCAATTTTTTTGAGTTTACAACTACTAATGTTCAACTTCGCTGTCTTGTAATTTTGAACCCTATCCAGAAGACAAATGAACTCCTTCCTAGGTCAAGTATTGGGATAAATTTGCCACCGTGGAGGATTTTTTTTGATCGAACTAACCCCGATTTGCGCTGCAGGAATAGGAAAACAACGAAAACCTCCCACGGTTATCCTGACGACAAGGGGACTCTAACCCGTGATCCGTCTCCCACTGAGGATATTTTACGTCAGTACTGTGGTCTGTGCAAGCCTGATGTGGAATTCGTATCGACGAGCTATCGCTGGGATTCGAACCCGGTTTGCCTCATTGGAAGGGGAACGCTGTATCCCCTGAGCCATCATGCTCACTTGAACAGTGAGGAGACGCTGTTGGTAGCCCTTCGGTTCATATAAATGATCGACTTCTCAACGGTTGCACACGTATTTGCCCAAACGAATCTCCGCTACCATCAATTAATTACCTCTGTCATCTACGAAAATCATGCTGATTCTTAAATTTTAAATTTTGCTAATGATACAGATAAGCTGAAATGCTATGCCTTCAGTAAATTTTTGTAAAAAAAATGTTACTTATGTTGAGTTAAAATGCTAATAACAGGATCAGTAAAAATAAAGTGTAAATGTAGTAATCAATTTAGCTTTTAATGCATTTGTAGTTTAACTTTGAATTTTTGTTTCATAAGTGTAGATATTTTGGTTAATAAAATCACCAGTCTAATAAAATTTATAGTTCTCAAAACGGACGTAATTTTAATAGACGGCGAGCACCGTATTTCAAAAAAGGAAATTCTTACAAGCATTAAATTTAAAACCAATGAAGACTATGTTGTTGTTGTAGTTGTAGTTCATTTACGTCGCACTAGAGCTGCACAATGGGCTATTGGCGACGGTCTGGGAAACATCCCTGAGGATGATCCGAAGACATACCATCACAATTTTGATCCTCTTCAGAGGGGATGGCAACCCCGCTTCAGCAGCCCGACGACTTGCATGCGAAGTCGAGCACTTTACATTAGAACAGTTTAACGAGGACCAATACCGCACACCTTCGATCCAAGTGGTCACCCACTCGCATACTGACCGCAGCCAACGATGCTTGACTTCGGTGATCTGCTGGAAGCCGTGTCTTAACGATCAGTCCACTGCGGGACTAAAGACTATGTTTATCCCACATAAAAATAGTCTTTACATACCCACAGTAGCCGACACTTATATATTCACACTGTCCCCTTAGTGTTATCATTTTGTTTAAACTTAATAACAAAAAAACACATTGTTTAAGCTCATGAAAAAAAAGCATATCGAAAGTGTTTGATTAAATATGCAATAAACATATTCAAGCATAACATGATCATAACAAAACATAACATGATCATAACAAAACATAACATCAAGCATAACATGATCATCCTATTGTGAAAAACGATGATTAGCTGTAATTGCAATTGAAGCAAAAATTAAGAATTTATTTTTACTTCACATAACCTTGTTTTTTAATTTCTTATTAACAGTATAATGTTTAGTCTTGTAACACACATGAAAATGCAGCATAGTTTTGTCTATCTGCCAGAATTTACAGAGAAATTTCGATTGATTAATTAAAGAAATATTCCATTAGTCTACACTAGCCTTAACTAATTATATGTAATTAATTTGCCTACTCTGGCCCTACGTCCCTCTCCTCTAAATGATATGGCTGATTTAGTTGCTCTTCAGTGTACTCTGTTTCGAATTGAGAGATAATAGAATTTATTGAATTGAAAAAAGAAGTTTCATTGACCATACAAAACTGGGACTGTGGATGCATATGATATCCAGAGAGTTAAGCAAGATGAAGGTCTCAAGGTACCTAAAAATTTTCCTGTTTTATACCTCAAGATTTTCCTGTTTATAATTGTCTTATTCGTGTTTAGCGTACTCCCTCCTTTTTCTTTAGAGCCCCGCAGTGGACTGATCGTTAAGACACGGTTCCCAGCAAATCACCGAAGTGAAGCATCACTGGCTGATGTCAGTGTGCGGTATTGGTCCTCGTTAAACTGTTCTACCGTAAAGTGCTCGACTTCGCGTGCAGGTCGTTTGGCTACCGAAGCGGGGTGCTATCCCCTCTGCAGAGGATCAAAATTGTGATGGCTTGTCTTCGGATCATCCTCAGGGATGTTTCCCAGACCGTCGCCAATAGCCCATTGTCAGCTCTAGTGCGACGTAAATTAACTACAACAACAACAACAACTTTTTCTTCAGAGCCGTGGCAGCCCAGTGGTTAGAGAATCGGACTACGGTCCAGAGTAATCGGGGTCGTCCTGGATTCCGCTAAGTCCCACCGAGTACATTCGATATACGTGCTCGTAAAATCTGTGGAATCGAAAGTCCTGTGGTTGGTTATTGAGGAGTACAATGGGTACAGAGATCTGGTGAAATCCCCCCACCCTCAGATCTATGTTTAAATTGGGAAAGGAACTGCACAAAATTGAGATGGCTTCGGATTATTCTCAGGGATATTTTCCAGGCGGTGGCCAATTGCAGCTCTAGTGCGAGGTAAATAAAGTACCCATCTTATTTTAATGAATTATTTTCAGATTTCCTTGTTATGAGTCTATGTGATGATGGCGCTCACCGTCAGGATAGTAGGGTGGTTTTCATTCTATAAGTTGTCTTCTTCGCTATTATTTTTTATCAGTATCATACTGAAACTGATTACAAAGAAGTTAGTAACTGCCAACCAGCTCGTAAGTGCCAACTTTTTTGTACGCGACACCTAGGAATTGAATCAGCTACATTTAAATTTTTGTTTGGAAACGAGAAAGGAAGATTAAAGCGTACAAAAATAGGCAGCTCGTTCCGTTTTTTAATTTGGTTTTGTTATTTTGCTATTTTCTGTGATTGTATTATTTTTTATAAATATCAGTCTGACAAAAGAAACCACTAACATTTTATTTGGACCTTGCTTTTTAAAGATTCATTTACATCGTTGAAAATGGAGGTAAAGAAAAAAAGCACTTGTATTGTATCTTTTAATTCAAATTTTAGAAATAATTAACGCATCTGACATCTTGCTCAATGTAAAACAATCTATATTTGATTGTAATAAAAAATTATATAGCATTACTTTGTAATGATTAGTATTAATTGTCATTACGCGACTGCACCATTTGACAGATGTTTGCAACACTTAATAACGTAACAAATGTATAGGAATTTACTTAAAAGTAATCTATCTGTTATGTTGAAATTTTTGTTCTCTGTTTAAAAAGCACTATTTTTAGTAATTATGTTTAATATTGTACGGGGAAGATTTCCTTATCGTGATCTGTGGCAGAATAATCGCCAATTTTGGGCAACTTCCCGGCAGTGGCCCGCGAGAAACTGAAATAAAAAACATCACAGAAAGGGACCAACTCGAAAGGTATAACTCATAGCAAATATCTACAGGTGTTTTTTAAAAAAATTTCCAAGTTTGAAATCTATTTGGCACCTTGGCGATTGCAGTTGGTTTGTTAATAACTTGATATAGTTTTTCACTAATGTCTATATTGTTTCTTTCACTTATGGCTAGATTTGAGTTTGATGTTTAATTTATTTATTTAGTTGCTTCCCGAATGACCATTCATTCACGAACTGGCCAGGCCACTAAACATCACATTTTAAAAAGATGGTGAAGTTGCCTCAGTTCATAATTAATATTTATTTATTATTTATTTTTTGTTAATAACTTGATATAGTTTTTCACTAATGTCTATATTGTTTCTTTTACTTATGGCTAGATTTGAGTTAGATGTTTAATTTATTTATCTAGCTGCTTCCCGAATGACCATTCATTCATTCAGGAACTGGTCAGGCCACTAAACATCTCATTTTAAAAAGATGGTGAAGTTGCCTCAATAATAATAATTAATATTATTATTGAGTTAATATTTATAATTAATATTTATTTATTTATTTTTGTTAATTTTTTAATTAATAACTTGATATAGTTTTTCACTGATGTCTATATTGTTTCTTTTACTTATGGCTAGATTTGAGTTTGATGTTTAATTAATTTATTTTTTATTTTATATTGCAGAAAGAAGAAAAAGCTTTAGAAGTGAGTCTTGATACTCTGGTAAACCGTTGCCAAGATTTAAAAATGTCTATTTCTTCATTCATAACTAAACTTGAAAATGAAAACTTAAGTTGGTAAGAAAAATACTTGTTCAATCACAAATGTATTCAATTAATTAAAAAAGGGTTAATTTTTCATAAATTTATATTAAACAAATTACTCAACTCTCTTTTTATATTGTGAAAATTTTCATTGTTTAAAGTTTAATAAAAATTTCCTCATTATCTAATTGAAAATTTCATTTACTTCAAAAATAAACAAATAAGAAATATCAATCGATATGTTTTAAGCGCTTCGAAAATAGGCGCCCGTTTTCATGACTTGCCAGGTGTGAATGTAAAGGAACTAAAATAGTTTGAAATGAAAGTATAAAGTGACCTACAAAAAATTGAAAAATAAAAGGTGAGAAACAAAACTAGAAAAATCACAGAACCCAAGAGAGAAAAAATGAAAAACTGTATAAGAAAAATCACTATGGCTGAGAAGCAAATCAGGATAAAATGCATGTTTTTAGTTTTTTCTGATTCAAGTCTTGAAAATGGGCGCATAAAACAGCACTTGAAACATGTCGACTGTTATTTCTTTTTTTAAATATTCACATATTATAATTATCCTTCAAATATTCACTTATAATAACAATTCTTCAAATATAACGTTAAATCATTTCTACTTATAACCCATCTCGAATTAAAAGCCTGAATAGAAAAATAGCTATGTCCATGTGTGGGAACTAATGTCGATATCAAGGTAATCAGCATTCAAATTAATATTCCACAGGGTATCAAGATGAGCTAATGTAACTGCTGTGGAAATAATTTTAGCATTGTCAAAATTGAATTTATGCCCAAGTGGATTATATATATATATTTATCCTCTAAAGGGGGAGGATGAGTAAGAAATGATTTGGTAGCAGTTTTCACCCTTCCTTCTCGCTCCCGTGAAAATGACGGAGTGAGGTTTCGCCCTCTATTTCTCGCTCCCATGATATTGACAGGTGTTCAGAAGTAACTCGCCAATAAGAATAAAACTAATTCATTTTTATTGCCTAGAAAGCATTTTATTTCTCATTTTACACAACAGATGACAGTACCAGGATATTTTTAAGGTAATTATAGATAGTTAGTTTATTTTGAACTAGATGTCAGCACTAATCAAATATGTAATACTAATACAAAAAAGTCGACACTTTTATGACCGTTTTCTTGAAAATTAACTGATCATTAAGGGGTTAAAGCTCACTTGAAATGAAAAGCTTTTTTTTTTAATGCAGATACAAAAACTCTAGATTTCTTTTAATTGTAAATTTAATTACACAAATATTAAATGGAAAATTGTAATCTTAGAAGGGGTTGTGTCCCTTCATTTATGAAGTTGTAGGATGTTAAATCCCTACCCCTAATTTTGCTGTCCTCGTCACTAGCCTTTAAAAAGAAATGGAGAAAATTTTATTGAATTAATACCATAAGGAAGTGATTGTAAAAAAATGATAAATTAAGTTTCTTATTAGATATGGGTCGTTTATTGTAAAAGCATATTACATTCTTGTAAATGAATTATGAAATATAGAGCTCATTATTAATATTTTGATAATAAGCCTTTTGAAAATTTATGTGTATAAAAAACGAATAGAAGTATTCACTTGGAGAGTGTATCTATAAGTCTTTAACAGAGTTACTTTTTTTTATTGCTTATCAATAATATTACTAAATTTGAACAAAAAAATGCATACAAGAAAAATATACAATAAGAACACCATTTGTGCAACCTAACTGGAGTTTTACTATTTTTACAAGGAACCACGCGTATGTTCTATTTATGCTCAATTTTCTTAATTCCTACCAGACATGGACATGAATAATTTTTTTCAAGTTGTTTTCAATGATATATTGCAATTTAAAAAATTGTTTCATCCATTTTTCATTGCTTATATCATGCTGTTATCACTAAGTTCTTTTATATATTGTGTATTATTTCAGGCCAATGGTTTTGGATAATTTTGCACTTTTATCTGGTCAAGTAAACACAGTTTTAAAAATTTTAAGAAATGAAAAAACTCCTTTGTTGAGGAACAGAATACTTTTACCTTTAGTACTGTCTCCTGATCGAGATGAAGAGTTAGCTGTAAGTTTTGTTTCATATTCTTTGTTTAGTGGTAGGAAATGTTTAGAAACATTGATGAAAAATAATTTATTTTACCAACTCTTTAAAATAAAGTATTCAATGAAGAAATATGCTTTATTATACTCCTGTAATCTAATATTGATTCTTCTCAAATTCACTAAATTGTTGACATTTTCTTTCACATGGTATTTATGTTTTAAAACATATCTGTCCATTACTGTGTTCATTAATAGTTTCATTCATTAATGGTGTGAATAATGTGTAATTACACATTTTTTATCATTCGGCTTGTGTTAAAAACAAACCTCCACAAAGGCAAATTTCTCCCAATACTTGATTGAGGAGTTCACTTGTCTTCTGAATTAGGTTCAAAATTATAAGGCTATAGAGTTGACCATTAGAAGTCTTCCCTGTGGCAAAATTTTTTCGAGCTTTCTGCGACAATTCTCTCTAGTACTAATACCTTTTTAAGAAACATTTTTAATAGTAGCAAGTATATATGTTACTAATTTAAAACAACAGAAGCACTTTCAGTTTACAAAAAAGCCTTCATGTGTAGAATAGAACAGTATATATTTTTTTTAATTATAAATGTAAGATTTTTTTTTTAAAATCTAGGTATAAAAGAATACATATTCTTGTTCCTGTTCTAAGAAATATTTGTATAGTTAACCTTTTTTAAATTTTTGCTATTTGGAAATGCTTTCTATAGTATAAATTTGAAATTCTGGCTAAAGCCAGTCATTGCGGAATTTTTTTATTCTCAAAAGAAAATATAAAAAAATTACGAGAGTTTTTTCCACCTCCAATATACGAGATAGGCATTTTTTAAATAAAATTCTGCTGAAAGGGGAAAAAAAGTTCTGCAGAAAAGAAATATATTTAGAAAAATTCTGTAGATAAAAAAACCCAAACTTCTTTGCTTTCCAAATAAATAATCTTTCTGCAACAACTCTGTAATGTTATAGGACAATGTCGCCATGATTCTGCCACAGGGGTAGTCTTAAACTCAAAAATTGGGTTGGCTGTTCAAATTGCTGAATAAAATAGAGACCGATTGACAAAGTTAATTTTTCTTTTCAATCCTCTCGATAAACAAAAAGGAATTATATGTGCAGTGTTTCAATACAGCAACTTAAGTTTGTAGAAAAAGTTTTTACTATGGGCTCTGGTGTAGTTTTGTTGACTAAAATATATTCACAAATGTGAAAAATATTTCAAAAATTGGAGAAAAATATTTTATATATTTTTTAAATTTTTACCTAAATTTTAAAGTACTGTTCCTTTTTCCATTTTTAAATTTGAGATAATCTGATTTGATTTTAGAAGATTTAGATATTTAGAAGTTTTCACTATTGATTCTGTATGTGGATTTAAATTTAGCTATTTTTTAAAAAAATTATTATTGCAGAACTTTTGAGTAAAAGCATTCCTTTTTTTTTTTATCTATACTGTTTACAGGTATGAATTTCACTAATAAACCAAAATTTTCCAATAATAGTCTGAAAAAATATCTATCCACTTGAGCTTGATGTCTGTTTTAGTTAAGATGCTTTAACAATAGTTTTTATTCATCTTTCTTTTAAGCATTATTATGCAAGTTTCTAATTAATTTCAAACTTACATTTCTTGTATTTAATTTTGATTTATCTGCTAATTTAAATTTTGCTATAAGTTTTGGTAAACCTAATTTTTACAATATTAGTCTTCATTTGATTGTGTTTGGGTCAGAAAAAAAAAGAGATTTATGAAGATGGTGTTTCAGATTAACTCAGAAAATTCTGCTACAAGGAATCTCGATTATCCTATGCTTATTATCCAACTTTCCTTTTGACACGTGTTTTACAGTTATTAAAGCTGTTACCTAATTACCACTCTTGACATGAATTGACGTTTCATGACATTGTATTGTTAATAGCAAAAATAAATAAATAAAACTCTTGTTTTTTATATTTAATTATATCCACGGTTTATTGTTTAATTTTACTCATAGAGTGTTTGTACACCTAAAAAATGGATTTGATAAGGTAACTGGATTATCCAGAAATTTTGATTTTCTGACATACCCCTAATCCCTAGATTTGTTGGATTATCAAGGTTTTTCTGCATATGTATATGCATTGAATTATATGTTTTGTTTCTTATTAAAAATTTTACTTTTAAAAGATAGACATTTAGAGATTCAACTAGAAAATTACTGCCTATAGTGTCTATTCTTTTTACCATAATTAAAAATGAAATAAAGAATTTATTGTTTCTTATTGAAAATTTTACTTCATTTAGAGATTCAACCAGAAAATTACTGCCAATAGTGTCTATTCTTTTTACCATAATTAAAAATGAAATAAAGAATTTATTGTTTCTTATTGAAAATTTTACTTCATTTAGAGATTCAACCAGAAAATTACTGCCTATAGTGTCTATTCTTTTTACCATAATTAAAAATGAAATACAAAATTTACTGTAATTCCTTTTTAAAAATAATTATTTTTTTAAAATTAAGTTTCAAATTCTATTTATGTTTTTCTAGAAATTAACTGAAAACAGAGTTCATGCTTTCAACCATGAAATTGTTCCCGATTATTTAAGAACTAAACCAGACCCTGAAGTAGAACAGCGAGAGCAACAATATATGTTAAAGAGTAGTACTGTACCTATGGAAATGGCTCAAGTAATAAAAGAATTTTTTTTTCACATACTGGAACTTAAGAGGGGTTGAATGCTTATATTTTATTTTTGCTTTTTCAGAAACAGATCACGGCAATCAACAAAATAGTAAACAATGTGTTAGATACAGTGAAAGCCAGCAGAGATGCTTGGGAAAATGATTCAGGTGTGTATTCTGCCTAATTTCAGCTATGCTTATAGAAATAGTCAGTGCGTAGCCAGATTTTTCATAAAAGAATAAGCAGCTATTAAGTACTTTTTAAGCACTCAAAAAATTTTTTTAAATCATTTTCCAAAAAAAAAAAATCATAACTAAGATCTGCACAGTTACAAAAATTATTATTTTCTATCCTTTTAAAGTTCTTAATTTATAAAAATAAAAAAAAATTTCTAAAACTTTTTTATAATCATGATAAAATAACTAGTTTCTGATAAATATTGCGGAGAAAATTATAAAAATCATGAATTTCTTGTAATTTAGAACGATAATCGATATGGCAAAGAAAAAATCTCTTCTTAAAAGATAAAAAATTAAGCACTTTTTACAAACACCAAATGAAAAAAGCACCTTTAAGGGCTTTCAAAGATAAGTAACTTTAAGCACTTTTTAAAAACACACGCACACTGATAGTAGATTAACTGATTTATGCCCAGTGGCTAAACGGTAGCGCTTCTGTGCCACAGGTTTGGGGTTCTATCCTCAGGTCGGGCAAGATTGACTCAGTCTTTCAGTGGGTCAATAAAATGAGTACCAAGCATGCTTGGGGACTAAACACAGGGGTTTCTGGGCTTGCACCTTACCGGAACATCTGCGCTCCAGAGCCCAAAGTCAGGAAAACTAAGATAGGCACAGTAGGTCTTGGCCCTTCATGGGCTGTAGCGCCACTGAGTTCAGTTTAGATTAACAGGCTTAAGTGAGTATTTTTGATTGAAAATGTGCGAATGAAATGTGTAAATTATTAGGGGTCCACAAATTCCAAATGCTATAAAAATTGTAGCTGGGCTTATTATTTTAGCCAAATTAAACTTTCACTCTCTTTAAACCAGTGCTCCCTAACATTTTTATTGCTGCAAACTGGTCAGCTTTTGACCATTTTTCTGCCCCCTCCGAAAGAGGGCAAAACTGCAACTTTAACCAACAATTTCCCGTGGTTAATTTTTTTAAAGCATATTTCTCGAGCGTTACCTAATAGGTATGAATAAAATAAATATTTAATGTAGGAAGTTTTTTTGTTGTTTATATTTTAGATGGTTTTGATTTAATAATTTTAATGCAGTTGTATTTAAACACGACTTTAAAACAACATTCGCGATATTACTGCTTCTTTAGATGACATCACTAAGCTTCCAGTTAACCTCTGTTCCATAGAAGGAGCACAAACCAGAGAGAAATACATTACAGTAAATGGAATGGAAATAATTTGTATTCCTTGGGCACCCCTGTACCAATTTACGGGTTTCTTACTACTGATTTAAACATTAAAACTCTGAAATTTCAGTTTATTCGCTTTTCACCTAAAAAATTTGCAGACTCCTGTAATTTTTATTTTTGAAGTAGGAAATATTAAAATTTTTCTAATGTTAAATATAATTGAATTTTGCAAAATGTATTACATTTAAACAAATAATAAGTTGTCCTATAGTTTAAATTGTAATTGCATCTTAATTAGGACATAGAGCAAGTGCTCAACAGACTATTAGATACTGGAGCTCTAATTTATGCTTATCTAATTGCATCTTTATTTGGACAAAGAGACTTTATCTGCATCAGATACTGGTGCTCTAATTTGTGTTAATTAAGTTATTCTTATTTGTGTAAATTCTAATTAATGCTAATCTATTTGTATCTTAATTTAGACAAAGAGCAAGTGCTCAACAAACTTCATCTACATCAGATACTGGTGCTCTAATTTGTGTTCATTAAGTTATTCTAATTTGTGTAAATTCCAATTAACGTTAATCTATTTGTATCTTAATTAGGACAAAGAGCAAGTGCCCAACAAACTTCATCTATATCAGATACTGGTGCTCTAATTTGTGCAATCACGCTTGGAAAAGGTTTAAGGCCTGCCACTGGTTCACCTAAAGGACAGCCAACCAGTTCCCAACCGCCACCTCAACAACCAAATAGGCCAGGTAAAACTATTTTTATATTAAATCTATTAGTTAAAAATTTAGAATCTGTATTAAATTTGAATTTACAAGATTTAATTTAGTTTAAAAAGATAGAAGACTTTGTAACAAAAAGATTAATTTATCTTTTCGCGCCTCTATTGTAGTCTGCTTCTGAATGAATCAGGATGTGACTATTAACTGCATTAGTAGTGATATAATTAAAAGTTTCTTGCATACATTAACTATCAAAATTATTTTTACTTAACTATTCATTCATCAAGAAAATAACATTAGTAGAAAATATTTTATTCCAAATTATTAAAAAAAAAAATTTTTTTAATGGCGGGCACTTGGGGTGTTGTCCCATTGGCCACAGAACTGCTACTCTCTTCTCGCCTATTCAGTGGGCACCTGTGGCGAAGCCACGTCACATTCACACACAAAGGATAAAGGACATAGAACACAGAGAACTCATGCCCTGAGCAGGATTCGAACCCACGACCAATGGCTCCGCAGTCAGGCACGCTAACCACTCGGCCACCTAATTATTAAAATATACTTCAAGTATATAAGTATAACTAAATAAGTATACTCTATTTTAAGGAGGAAAAATTTATAGGAATTATTCTTTTCCTTAGAAAGTATCGAGCCACGTGTGTACAAATTAAAAATCTGAATAACTTTTGATCTAATAATCAGATTGCTACATGCTAGGACTAATTAATGATGCGAGGGTATACTAGAAACATGCCAGTTAATTAATGTGGACTATATTTTAAATTATGGAATGACACATATCTTTATTTCAATGAGCATTTGTTTACGACTGTCAGAATATGGGGTGTAGCTTGTAATCTGGAAAATATGGTCCCAATAGTTTGGGTCCCTTAATGTAAATGTCACATGCCTCGAAAAGTTTCTAAGCTAATTTAAACAATTTTGAGCCTATGATAATGCCATGTAAAAATTACTTTTAAATAATTATTTGTTATTGAATCGTTTAATAATAAATGAAAAACTTTTGATTTTACATTATTTTTAAATATGCAATTTTAAATGACAAAACAGAAAATGAAATCTGTTGCTAGTTCACAAAAAAAATCCTGTATTTTGTCATTTAATATTGTAAAATTTGTATTGTTCACATTACAGTTCAACACTTTTTCAATAATATAAAATCTTAAGTAATAAATACTTTTTACATCGAATTATCTCTGTAGAAATTTTTTGATTCGCTTGATAATTCACCCGAGTTATAGCTAAGTATGCAAAACGTGAAATTAACATTAAAGGATCCTAACTTATACTTTCCTGAGAGTATTGGCTCCATATATTAAGGATCAAAAACCCAAAACCATTGATGAAGACATATGTTATTGTGTCTTTTGCTAATCGTTAGCATTATTTTTAAAGTTGGCACTGTCAATGAATTTTCGCGAAGTTTAATTTCTAGAAATTAAGTTTCTTTAAATGCTGATTCGTCTGCATCACGAAAATTCATCTTTCTGCAGTAAATTAATTATCAGAAATGCTGGTAATTCGTCAATGACTTTAGTACCACTTTTCCTTAGTATCAGTTACCTTCTGTATTGTTGCAGATCATTTAGTATTTTTTTTTTTTTATATATATTTAAGTTGTTTATATAAGATAACTAATACATTTATGCTCCTAAAATGTTTTTTAGAAAAATAATTTCTCAGCAGTAACTATCCTTTTACTTTAAAATTCACTCTTCACAAAGCATTTCTTGGTACATTTTAGTTAGCAAAGTGCAAATTCTGCCTAGTTTTGATTTGGTTATTTGTCTTTTTAAAATCGTCTGGTTAGCCCGATGTAGGCAAGGTCGCACTGACAAGGAATGTGGTAAATGTCCTAGCCATTATCAAAGCTAAGCTAGACTTCATTTAATAGGACTGAAAATGACTTTAAAACCAATAACGAGAGCAGAAAACGGTGAAGTAACAAGTTCTTTGTATGGATTAGAAGAGGGGCGTTAAGAGTCTAGTGGGCTAAGCAAAAGCTGAATCAACTATAGAAGTTAGCAGCCAAAGAGTGGAGGACATAAAGTTTGGAGTTATTCTAATCACCCCAATTGTCAGGAAGTGTCTGCATTTCACACTTTCGTTTTTCTTGTGCTTAACCTTTGCTCCGATTCTTCTTTCAACTCTGAACTTAACTTGCTCGTTTGCTGTTAATCGTGGATTTAACACTCCTGAAGTTGATTCAGTTGTCTTCTAATCCTTACAGCAAACTCATTACTTCACCATTTTTTCTCCCGTTTGTTACAAAATTGTTAATATTCCCTCCAGTTTGTTTTAAACCATTTTCAGGCCTGATTACAAACCCAAATTTAAGTCTCTTGAAGATCTTATTAGAATGTGGGCATTTACCACATTCCGTGCCAGGGCGACTTAGGGCATAAATTCAGCTAGTCACATCAGCTTTTTTTTATATCCTAGGATCTTGTTTTATTTATTTGAATGCCAGATTATCTTGTTAACAACACTATTTCCTCCCTTCCTTTGCATGGTAATGCATTTCACGCCGATTTGCTTCTCAGCCAGTGATTTTTCTTGTTCATCCCTTATCCCTCTCAGCTTCTGTGGTTTTTCTAGTTTTTGTTTCTTACCTTTATTTTTTGTTGGCAATGGCAAGTTATTGCCCCCCCCCCACCAAATCATTTTTGTTTCGTTAAATTCGTTGATGTTTACTTTTGATGTGCTTGAAACATAAGAAGTTTTCAATTAGGTAATTCCATTATATATATAATAAATGATAATTGAATTTTTAACTTGCTTTTATTGTGGTAGTTAATGGTAGACATTTTTTTTCTGGTTCCATGCCAACCAAAAATATCCTTTTTTTTAAACCTAGCTTAGCTATGACATTAACTTATTCTTTATAAACTTATAATATAACATAGCTAATTATAATTTTTTCCTTATTAGCATCTGGTGGGAAAGTTCCCAGTGCTATTAAAACAAATATCAAGTCAGCTGGAAGTATGCACCCATATGTAAGATGATTCGTAATGGAATGAACTGCTACTAAAAGGTTTTATGGTTCTCAATATGTATTGTAAATATTTACTATTAATAAATGTATTTGTCCATTGTCTGATTAAATAGTGATCATTTATAGCCTTTTTTGACTCTAGGTAGAAATAATAGGTTTAAAGCTTCTCACAATCACAAGTCAGGGACACAAAATGTAAACTCAGAAATGTTTCACATTTTTTAATTGCAATATAGGTTAAGAACAACAATGCCTCTTAATTTTTCACTGTTATCATAGTCTCGAAACTATAAAAGAGATCAAAATAAGGAATGAGTATTGCTTAAATATGTTAATCTCTATCTTCCTCTTCTTAGTCAAACCTCTTTGATTTTTAAGATAAGTAGTTCATAGACAGATAAAACAATGAGTTGATAGTAAAATAAAACATGTAATTCAGGGTGCGTAGCCAGATTTTTCAATAAAAAAATAAGCACTTGACTCAAAAAATATTTTTTATCACTTTCCAAAAAAAAAAAAAAAAAATTAGGATCTGTGTAGTAATAAAAATTATTTTTTCTATTGTTGAAAGTTCTTAATTTAAAATCATAATAAAGAAAATTCAAAAATCAAATAACTTGTTTCTGATAACTATTGCAAAAAAATCATGCAGTTTTTGCAATTTAGACCGACAATCGATATCACAAAGAAATAATCTCTTTTTAAAAGATAGAAAATTAAGCACTTTATACAAACCCCTAAATAAAATAAAAAAGCAATTTTAAAGGCTTTTAACCCCTTCCTTGTGAAAATGACGGAGTGCGGTTTCGCCCTCTATTTCTCACTCCTGCCATATTTCCGGGCTGGAGTGTTCAGTAGTAACGCACCACAATAAGAATAAAACTAATTAATTTCTTTTGCCCGTAAAACATTTTATTTCTCATTTTACACACCAGTACCAGGATATTTTTAATGTAATTGTAGATAGTTTATTTAAACTAGATGTCAGCACTAATCAAATGTGTATTTGTACAGGATAAAAAAATTTAAAAAAAGGGCACTTTTATAATTGTTTTCTTGAAAATTAACCTACCGTTAAGAGGTTAAAAAACGTAAATCAAAAATAAGCACATTTTAAAATTACTACGCACCCTGTGATTATATAATAAAACTTGGGCCCTTTCATCAAAAACAAAGTAAATACTAATTCCTACACAAAGGATCCTTCATTTAAAATATATTTTACTTGAATGTGAGTACTTTGATGACTGCTATGGGAATAGATTGATGAAATTCAATCAATAATTGTCCTTTAGCATATTTTAATTGCTACATGATGTTTGTTGTGAATTTCAATGAAAGAAGGGAAGCAAAAAGTCTCACTTTTAAATTTATTCTGGTCACCAAACTGAAGTATAGCTGGAAGAACAGTCCGCATTCATTGTTTGCAACTCTCACAACTTATGTTAAAATGGATTATGCAACAGGCAAATGACACTAATTTGATACAATGTTTACACACATATTTATAGTAGACAATACAAAACGTCTCATACAACGAGACAATAAAAAATCAAGGCTTTAAACCTTGCTTTACGAAAAAATAAATTCATAATTTGTGCAGATACTGTTATATTTTCCTCACTAATATTCATGCTTTATGAAATTCACATACAGAATTTTTTTTAAAAATTAACTAGATTTAGAAGTTTTATTTTTCTGGAATTCCATAGGCTATCAACTATAACTTGATCGAATAAGTTTTACAACATTAGTTATCTTAAAAAGCACAATATTAGTAAGTGGTGACCTTTACTTTTTCTGTGGTCATTACCATTTTTTTTTCAGTCTTAATTCGGTACACCTAGAAATATATTAGTATTAAACGTTGTCGTAAAAATAAAATTGAAGGAAAAAACTGAATTTTTCATAAATCAGAGATTGAAATTAATATTTTCACCTAAAGTAGTAATAAGAAAATGTAAATTAGGTAATAATTTTCGTCATAAGATAACAGATAAAAAATATCACTGAAATCTCAAAACTATAAATGTTGAAATATAAGGTTTATTTACACAGGAATAGTAATAGTTATTTTCATGCATAAAAACATCCGTCAAGTAACAAATAAAATTCATGGCAATAAAATTTGTGTTTTGTATAAATTTTTTCTTCTTCATAAATCATGTTTCTTAAACCAAAACGGAAAATGAGTAACCTTATTAAACTGGTTGATCTGCATATAGCTTAGTCGTTGCACAAGAAAGAAAAAAAGAACTGTGTAGTCTCTACTAATTGCAGGATAAAAAGAAACAAAAATTAAGATAAAACTTGTAATTTTTTTCCCCTAGGGTGCGATAGTATAATAAATTAATCGGGTTCAGCACATTTACATCATAAATACAAACGAAACTGCAAATACAGAAAAGATGACAAAACTTTTAGTATAGTTAGACAAAAAATAATCTTATAACATAAATTTGTTGAATTTATCTGATTGTCAACATAATTGCAGCATAATAGAACATAATTTAATATTAATATTTATTTACATAACTTCCTTCCTTTGGAATTTATAGGTCTAATTTTTTTTTCGAAATAAGGAAATTATAATAGCTAAAATGGTTTAGATTTTTATCAGCTTTTTTTAAAAACAAATTGGAATGTTTTTAGAAAAAAAACAAAAACTAGTACTAGAGATATTGATCTAAACTTCAAGTGCAAAGAGAAAGAAAAAAAAAAAAATCCACAGAGAAATTGTTAGAAAATATCTTAAAGGAATGTTTTTTCAAAGTTGAATAAGTAAAAAGAGTTGCAACTAAAACAATCCTATTTTATGACTCAAAATTCATGGAGGTTAAAAAGAAATGCTTCTATATTAGCTGCCAATTTTAAGGCAAATTTTTTTTTTAAAACCAATGACAACCATATTAGAATTTTAAACAAAGATGGATACTTTGGAATGCAATAATACAACAAATGTTTAATTACAATGCTACAAATTTCCAGTCGTCGCTAATTCACAGATTTAAAATGTCAATAATTAAATATCACATTTACATCAATCATCCAGAAATTTCAATGTTCCTTTTTTAAGAGAGTGGTTTACATTATTAAAAATACGTCGATGAGCTAAATTAAATAATTAAAATAACATTAAATTAACTATCATGAAAATAATTTAAGGAAGAATTACATTATTTCAGCAGAGTCACTTTGGTAAAAGATAAATAATTTCAAAATAGAGCAGAGCAAATTAATATCTGTCTGAGGCCTTGAGTTTTTCAGACCCTAATATAGTTCTTTTAATACTGCTGCTGCAAATGAAAAATTTTAAGAATGTTTAAATGCGCTGACCAAATCAATTTGACCGGGCATAACAATATTTCCTGGAGTGGCATAATCTCCAATCATCAAGCTATTACTGACTGGGAAATGAGTGGTATTACCAAGGACTACATTTTGCTGTTGCTAAAATGGAAAAACACATATTTTACTAATAAAATCAAGATATTCTTCACTACAGATATCAATACTAAATATAAAATGCAGAAAATATTACATATTTTTTCTATGCCTGTCTGAATTATGACATGCAAAACAAAGTGCAATTAAATAAATTTAAGAAACAGAGGTTTGCTCCAATACTATCATCAGGGTTGCCAGAAAAAAAAGAACAAAATAGTTGCTTTTAATAGCCTAAAGCATGAAAATAGTTGTTGAAAACTATGAAAATAGTTGCCTAAATAAGAACCAAAATTCATCAAAAATATGACTAAAATTTTAGTAAATGACTTGTCATATACAATGACCCATTTAGATAAGTTGGTGGCAAATATATAAAATCATGTGGAATTTCATAGCAATTACCATTGAAAAGGAGATCAAGAAATGAAATAGACTTACAATTGAATCTGTGCAAATTGAACAAATTAAAAAGTGATGACTCAAATTTACCATTCAAAATTTTTTATTATTTAAGAAAAAAAAAATCAATGTGTTCAGAAGCTTCTGCAGGCCACAGGTTTTCAGCCCAATTTATGCTAAAAAAACATCGCTAAGAGTACAGAAAAGTCTCCTTTTCTTGAAAATAGTTGCTTTTTTAACCTTTACAGGCAAAAAAAGTTGCCATAGTCACATCAAACCAAAAATAGTTGAATTTTAGTCGCCTGTGGCAACCCTGTATCATTCGTGTTCAGACAGAATGCAAGAATGGTAGGAAAATCTTATGTATTGTTGCTTTAGCATTTTCAGAAATTTGCCAGAGGAATTAGAGAGATAAGACTCAAACAATTGTATCAAGGTTTCGTTGTTAATTCATAGGAAAAAAAGATAGACATCCAATTACTGAAATAGAAAAAACTTAAGAAAATTTTTTACCATCAACTGCAATTGGCAAACACTAAAATATAAAGAAGGTTAAAACAACTTTTTTCAGACATAAATTAGTTGGATCAATTCCTTTTTAAGTAATCAAAATAATGAAAAGATTCATTACTCTCATTCAAGGAAGAAAAAAAAGTTAAGAAATAAATGTTCTGATAAAATTATAAATAGAAAAACAGGTACAAGAAGATTTTTAAACTGTTCTTAATTGATCAAAAAAAATTTGGGAGTCGCACGTAAATTAGGGAAAGGGATTAATATAACTAAATCAAAATGAATTCACATGCAATAAAAAAAATTATTGAATTCTTGATCATATATACGCTTTAAAAAAAAAATCAGGTACCTGAGTAAATAAAGAAGGTGAAATGCCACCTCCGATAGAACTAGTTGGTACACTCGCTTGTATTCTTGAAGTTGTTCGACTATTTGGGCTATTTCCGGAATTTTGTTGATTCCCTTTAAGAAGAAAAAAATTCACTTAAGGATAAACCCAATGAAGAAGTACAATTTAAAGTAGTGGAATATATCAATAAGAAAAATATTCCTCTTCAATTTTGTCGTAAGTATTAATATTTTCATACAATAGAATACTATTAAAGGATATTAAATCACAGAATGACACAAGGAGCCATTGAAATATAAAAAATAAATGATTCAATGACTCTGCATCTATAGGTCTGTATAATCTGTTACTTTAAAATATATTGCATAAAACATTTTGAGAAAATATGGTCAAATTTAACTTTTACAGATAAAATATCAATAAATTGTAGTAAAACATATTTATAGTAAACATATGTAAATAAGTTTTTATTGTGTGTTTGCAACAGTGTCTTTTATTCTAATAAAATCAATTTACTTATGAAGACTTTTACCTTAAATAAAAAAAAAGCATCTATTACTAGAAAATTAAGTAAAATTTAACAATTTAATAATTTTAAAATTTAATTTAATTACTACATTTTATTTCTTCTCTTTTTGATGTTTGGCATTTTTATAAAACACGATACAAAATTAAAGACTAATATTGTGTGACAATATGTACAAGTCATTAATCTTTTGTTATCTACAATTTTTAATAAATACATTTAGATTCTTTTGTATTTCACAATTTGATTTTGATTAACTATGCAGACCTACCAACTTCAAAAGTTTGAAAAACCTATGAATTTTGTTGACTATGGCATAGCACAATGAGCAAAAAGATTAAGAAGAAACAATTAACAAGATAAAAAAATTAATTTGTTCATTCTTTAAAATAAATTTTCCTACTCCTAAAAATTACAATAAAAAAATAATTAAAATTGAACTATTGATCTGAAACAATCTAAATGACTGATTTTTTTCTTGAAAGTCGGATTTGCCTTCCCAAATTCATTTTGATAAGAAAGAACAGATTTAAGTTAGGATTCTTGTTTTGTGGCTGAATTTTCTCTCAGAAGACTAAGGAATGGTCAATACTTTCAGCTTTAACTTCGTCAACACACAGTAGACATTACTTTCTCTGCTACTGATTTTTCGTTATTTTGTATTGACACCACCAAAAGAATGAGAAAAAAAAAAATTTTTTTTCCCCACTGTAAAACACAATACTGAGTTTTTACGACATTAAGAAACGAGTGTTGTCATCTTTTCCTAAAACAAAAATTTGCACTAAAAAAATATTTCTATAACACACTCAAAACAAAACAGCTTATCTAGAGGAAGAAGTTTTTGGGTTGTGCAAAAAGGAGCCAGAATATATCCGCAGATTCATATTCATTAAGAAAAAAAGTCAGAGAAAATACTTTGTGAGTCTAAGATTGGATACAATAGCCTAAGAGTTGGCAGATCTGATTATGTTATGATTTAGTTTTAAAACTATCCTGTAAAACCTGTTTATTCATAATATTTTGAAATAAAGTTTCTCTGTTTTAAACCCATACATTTTCTTTTGTAGTTGGTATAATACTATTAATTATGAAAATCTGCAGTCCATTTATGAATTTGTAATGACTGTAAAGATATTTATTATTACAAAAATGAAATTTAATTTTTTTCATTTTTTTAAAAAAAAGGAAATTATTTTTTAAACGTCAAATAAGAACAAATACTTTTTTGATATTCTTCAAAATATTTATAAAGTTTTTAGAAACAACTCAATAGGTAAACATTTATATTATCGTTCTGTTAGTTGCCAAAATGACTTAAATAAATGCTGGGAATACAATTACAATTAACAACTAATAACTATTCAGATGTAATTAGATCAGTATCTATTATTGCAAGTTTATAAGAATCTTCATTTAATTTGCTTTTTATCCAGGAGGGGGGTTAATTGTACAAATAAAAAATAGTTCCCAAATTTTTCATAATCATTATAACAAAATAATTAGCCTTAGTTAAATAGATTTTTAACTTCCTCATGAATTAAAGAAATTAATTTCAAGCTTAATAAAGTTTTCAAAACAGGATTGAAATTTTTGCTGGAAGGATCTAGGAAAAAAATCCTGTTTTAAATAAATACAATGGAATGTTATAAAATCTGCAAAAGGTAGACAACTGAACAGTTTATTTAATAATAGTTTTAATAGTTCAAGCTGTGTGTCTACTTCTAAAATGCATAGCCGCCAACTTGTTAAAAACAAAAATAGGAACACAAAGCGTAATAAGCCAATCAGGGGTAATAGTGACTAAGTAAATAAAAAACTAAAAATCAATATCAAGATATCAATTTATAAACCTTATATGCTTCATATTTAATATAATTTTTAATTAAATTACTTACTAATGAAGAATATCCCACCTTTATATTAAGCAATTCAAGAAAAAACTTACTTCTTACAAGAATCATATAATTGGACTTCAAATTCGCGTGAATATGAATCTCTATATTGGATTTTTAAATAGCGTAAATACGAATGCACATTGTTTAGATCTTGTCAATATGAATTGCAATGCATAGCTTTTAAATCACGTATAAATATGAAAATCAATGTTTGATAATACAACTGTGTGAATACCAATCACAATATTGGATTTTAAAAGCATGTGAATATGAATCGCGAAATTAGACTTTGAGTTCGCATGAATATGAATCACACAGGGTGGCCACTCAAAACAGATTTCAAATTTCCCTGATTTTTCCAGGTAAAAATCTTAAAATTTCCAGGTTTGTGTTTTTTTCCTTTTTTCTTATAAAGTGTAGGATGTGTACAAGAAAAGTGTCTGTATTGTAAAATATCTTATTCAAAATGTCATTTTATTTATACATATCTTGAAAAAAAATTAATTTTTTTACATGATATTTTTTTTTATCATTTTTTAATGTTCTGGTACAACATTAAATTTTAAAAAATTAAGATGTGGAGAAAATAATATGTTTAGCTTGCAGAATATATTGTTTTTATTGAATAATTTTTAATTGTTTTTATTGAATTTAATGTGTTACTTTAGAAGTAGTATTAGCTCAAAGTGTACCTANTTATTTTTTAATGTTCTGGTACAACATTAATTTTTAAAAAATTAAGACGTGGAGAAAATAATATGTTTAGCTTGCAGAATATATTGTTTTTATTGAATAATTTTAATTGTTTCTATTGAATTTAATGTGTTACTTTAAAAGTAGTATTTGCTCAAAGTGTACCTACAAAATGACAAAATCAGAATAACCAATAAAACCTTGGATAAGTATTGTTTAATATATTTTCATTAAGGAAAAGAAAACCGTTTCAGGTGATTTTATATCAATAATTTTCAATAATTACAGTGGCTCCCAAAAGTGCTCACTCACTTATAACTTATATTGAAATAGGAAATAAAAACTCAATAATTAAAATGAATATTTCACAATGGGTATTTGATAATAAGTTGTATAATCCATTCTTAGCAAAACTGCACGGAATATTTTAAAAACAAAGCAAAAGTTAACTTTTTAATCAAATGGTAACAAAAATGTTACCCCATGAAAGTCAACGTACATTAAAATGTTTCGGATCTCAGAATTAAAATTATCATCAATTGCTTTTTTTATTTAATTATTTTTCATTTAATTTTTTATTTCTTTATTAGCAATTTAGTATCAAACCTATAATAGCAAAATTATATTTTAATTTTTGCTTGCTAACTCCGTAATATTTTATTTCTTAAAAATGACTTGTGGTCGTAATAAAATAGACCAAATTTGATTATTTGTCTTCATAAGAGGTAAATCAGTAATGAATATGTTAAATTAGTTTACTGTATTCAATTGAACTGCGCAATATGTGATAAAATGCTTAAAAGAAGGACTTCATATCAGAGATTAAAATTATAAATTTTGTGGAAAAATT
>NC_092212.1:68514490-68529985 GCF_043381705.1 Parasteatoda tepidariorum | reverse complement strand
ATTGGGGTCGAATTAATTGTGAAAACGTCGAATAGAACAATATGAACAGAGTCTTTTTGCATAATATGTGGCAAAAATCAACAGGGTAAAGGAAAATTTTAACACTTTTTAAGAACATCCAAAAAAAAAAAGCACCTTTAAGGGCTTTTAAAAAATGCAAATCAAAAATAAGCACCTTTAAGCACTTTTTAAAAATGCCACGCATCCTGTAATAAGAAATGAAAAATTGCAAAAGTTATCTAAACATATTTTTTTGTTAACGAGTTACTATTTTTTATTATTTTATAATACATGTAATTTTTTATTTAATACAGTACTTTTTTAAACAAAAATAATAATTTTAAATGGAATTTATTTACTGTGAGGAAAAAAAAAACACTTCTTAATATGCTAGTCAAATAACATTTAAATTTTCAAAGCAGACAATTGTTGTTAAAATTACAACAATAAATGTAAATTAAGGAAGCATAAGATACGCGTACAGCATAGTATGTGTATCGAAAATTTCCTCATGGAAAAAAATGGGAAAAGAATAGAATGAAAGAATGGGAAAAGAATAAAATGTCTGAAAATACCTACCAATTTAACATGAAAAACTAAAAAAGCATGTGAAACTATTTTGCCTCAAAAGAAAACATTTAAATTATTTAAACACTTATTTAAATTTTTTCTCTCCCCTGTATGTGTACCTTTAAAGTCCAACAAACTGTTATATTTTAATATAAATATTTATTAAAGAGAGTAAAATAATAAGAAAATTTAAAAATTTAGAACATCAGCAATTTGGCCATAAGTCAGAGGAGTTTTTTTGCCTGATATGTACGAGTTTGCAATCTTGGAAAACTTAATTTTTACAGACATGGAGAAAAGTTGAATAATACTTTATAAAAAAATTAATAAAATAAAAAAGCATTGGACTCCTTAATGTTTATAACTTAATGATATTTCTAAAAGATTTTTCACCACTTCATAATTTCTACCACTAACAATTCAATTTTCATAAATTACTTAATAATTTAAATATATATAAAAAAAAAATTACATTTAATGTAAAAGAGCTTATAAGATCTAATTCATTTGAATTTTTTTCATCGAGATTACTAACATATAGATTGGAATTAGCACATAAATTAGTCTAATACATTGATTATAATTTCACANTTGAAAAGAAGAAAAAAACGATGAAGTAATACACTAATGATTGTTTCCAAAATGATGGTAAGGTTAACATCTTTCAAAAAAGAAAGAAAAATCTTGAAATCTTATGAGGAGAAAAACATTTGTTTTTTCAAAAATGTCGGGAAAATGTATCGAATTTCGTTCCGGTTATTTGGTTTTCCGGTTTTCTGATTTCCGGATAACGGGTTCTGTACTGTATATCAAAAAAAAATTACATTTAATGTAAAAGAGCTTATAAGATCTAATTCATTTGAATTTTTTTCATCGAGATTATTAACATATAGATTGGAATTAGCACATAAATTAGTCTAATACATTGATTACAATTTCACAAAAAAAAGATAGAAATATTGTAACAAAGAAGCTTAATACCTGTTTGCTGGGCATCTAGAGTTTGCCAATAGCCTTCACTCGGACTTGTCTCATTGCAGCCTGGAGGGGGCTGAGGAGGTTGGCCAGTATATCGGAAAAATGGATTTTTGAGGTCAAGTGTATTAAATGCTCGGACGTTACTACCTTCAATTGCTAAGTCAATGTCTACATCATAACTTTGCCTAAAAGTTTTTATTAGAAATATACAAAAAGATAAAAGCAAAATTTAATATATATACCAAAATGTACATATAGAACAGATTATGGTAAGTACCACCTACCAGGGTGTGTAGTAAATTTTTCAACAAAAAAATAAGCACCTTTTAAGCACTCAAAAAATATTTTTAAGCACTTTCTTTATAAGAAAATTATAATTATAATATATACACTATCCTACAATAACGGAAGAGACACTTTCAGTTTCTGACATTTTATGTTTCCAAAGAAATACTTAAAGGATTATTTTATAGAAGTGATTATGACACAAAGCAAAAACATCAATCTATATACCTTACATGTTTCATACTTAACATCATTTTTTAAACTAAGATTTATAATTAAATTACCTACCAATAAGTATATCACACCTTTATAGTAACTGTTTGAAGAAATTTTTTTTCTTAAGAGTAGCAATATTGGATTTTAAAATCGCATGAATATAATCATTACACATGATTTTAAATTGTGTGAATACAAATCACACTATTGATTTTTTTTTAAAATGTAAATACAGATCAAAACATGCAACTTTTAAATCAGGTGAAGATGAAAATCATTGTTTGCTATTAAAATCAAGCAATCACAATTTTAGCAGATTCCAGCGCAGTTTCAAGTATCCTAAACAGCAAATATCCATCAAACTGAACGAAATCGGTGAATCTCCGCCAGTTGGTGGAAGAATCATATATATGGTATCATCTCGGTAACAGGATTTAGTGAAAGTTTCAAAATTTAAATTTTAGATTGCAAAACTCTGAAAATGTGGTCGGACAAGGAAAGTCCGTTAACTAATTTTATTGGAATGCGTGGAATTTCACGAAAAAATCACACAGTCCGTTCCTAGTTCTTAAACCCGGAAGAATGATACAAAAAACTCAGAATACAATCAACCCAAAGAAATTTTATAACTTTAGAGATGTTTATTTCATGAGTTTTTTCCTACTTAGCAATAAAATGGAGAATTTTGGGGGACCAACAACAATTTATGAAAGAAAACTAGTATTTTTTAAACACCATATGCCAGAAATTAAAGCAATAAACTTCTAACTTGTATCAATTGCTTTAATTGATTTTAATAACAGCGTAAAATTTCCTAAACCTAGAAACCTTTTCTATAACTTAATAAATATTCAATGAAATTAAAAGAAAAAATGGGAGCAATTTAAAATTAATTACAAGACATCCTAATAATTAATTATAACAAAATTACCAATAATTAATTACAATTAAAATTATTTGCAAAAATCACAACAAACAAAAAAAGTGAGACAATTTAACTAGATCCAACTAACCTTTTATTAGAATTAAGGATCACTTTACCAGAGACAACTTGTCCCCGTTGTGCAAATAAAGGTGTTTCTAGAAGACAACGTACTTGATACCAATGTGTGAGAGGCTGAGTTGGCGCAGTAGATAGCCAAACTGTTTGACTAAAGAAAACAAAAATATGAATTAAATGCCATTAAGTTAACTTATTTGTTAATGCAGTGGAAGACCTATATAACACAGTTCAATAAACCACACTATACTCTGTAGCAAGTTAAGAAAAAAATCATTATCCCCATGGTGGGAGCCTGTTGGCACACTAAATGGATATCTAGCTTCCAGCACGAACGTATATCAGCATCTCCGACTCTTGAAACGACGTTGCACTGGTTTCTTTATATTTGCTTTTCTTTAAATCATATGAAATGAGGAAAATAAAACTTATTGAATAATCAATTAACAAGAAATAAGAATTAATAACAATTATATCTAAAAATATTGCTTCTTGCAGGCTATTCTCTTATACAGCGAAACAAAGATAAAAAAAAATTTATCTCACATTTGATTTGTTTTAAGACATGCCGGCACATGATGCACTATTTTTAGTTGTCCAATTAAATTCAATGCTCTTGCATTGTCTTACAGTTGTTTCTTTCTAAGAATGATTGATCTCCTTACTCACTGAAGTATGTCGTCAAGTCTAGGATTCCAGTAAGACTATGTCACTATAACTTTTTTTTAAAAACAATTTTCTGACATAGATTGTAAAAGATAGCACAAATTACATTTTCCGCTTAACGTGTTAATTACTTCTATATTGTTTTGAAGAAATATTTGTATAATTTGATAACAAAATAAAACAGAGCGACATTGAGTCAGGGATGATAACTTAAATCCCATACTGCAATGGTCTTCTCTTAACATTTTCGATAACTAAGAAAGAACTATTGGCTTTTTACATCATTTACCTAATTATTTGCTTAATTTCAAAATTATTTCTCTGTTCGAGACTAATATTGCTAGATTTAGTAAAGTAAGTTTAACGATGAGTAAAATAATTGATATAGCACAAAATTCCATAAAATCAAAGAATGTGTTATAAAGATCCTCAACTGTAATAATCAAATACTACATTATTATTTCAAGTACATAAAGATAATATAATAAATTTATGTGAAAGTTTGTAATAATAAATGTTTTTTCCTGTGCATGTTAAGAGAGAAAGTTTTAGGGAAAATTTTTAATAAAATCCTACAATTTCTTTTTCAAATCTAACTATACTGAAGTAATTTACTTATAACTACTGATTAAAGTTTAAAATTATTTATGAAACAAAATAAGCACAAATTTAATGAATTAATTCCAATGAACAAGCCTACCTAGAATTGAATTAAGCCTTGAATTCTTAATTCAAGCCTACCTTGAATTAAGAAAAAAATTATAAACTCAGGAAAATACTAATAAATAAATACAGTTTAATTATTACTTTGAGACTATTTTCCACCGTAAAAATAATATCTTTTGTTGTATTAAGTAAAACAGGTATATAATTAAATATTTTTTAAAATATATATAAAAAATAGTTTCTTTGTCGATTAAATTGCAAAATTACTAAATTTAGGTATAAATGAAAAAGGTTTAGGAAGTGTTAATACTCCATGATGTTAATGTCCATTTCATACATACAAAAAATTATAACAGGTAAAAGGTAACTGTGAAGATAAGATAATTATTTGTCTTTTATTATACAGTGAAACCTCCAGGAGAGACCACCACTATGCAAAGACCACCTCCATTCATGACCACTTTTGAGAGGCACAGAATTTTTTTCATAGACTTTGTGTTGAAGAAAACTTTTACGAGAGACCATTAAAACCTCTCCCAACAACTGGGCAAATACCTGCACCACATGCGGAAAATGTAAAATAAGGAAACACAAAAAATTATAAAAACAAAACATTTAACAAAACAAATATGTAGATTAACATATAGTCAAAATATGCATGTGAGACGCTTATTTAGAGAGCACTTTTAAACAATACAACTTTATGTCCCAGCCATGGGGCACTAAAGACGATGCTATCAATGACTTTTAGAGTTGGAAATTAAATTAGAAAAAGTTACTTTAGAAAAAACTAAACATCTCTAGCAAACCTCTTTATCTTTTAAAGCTAACTAATTTTTATGATATAAAATGAAATACAAACTTAAAAAATTTTATTCTTCATTTAAAATAGCTTTATCATTCATGATTGGAAAATTTGACACATAATTATATCAGTTGGAATCATTTTTATAGACGTTAAATTTCATTCACTGATACGTCATTTCATGAAGTGGCATTTTCGCACCAAGAAATTTGCACTGACTAAAATTGAAATCGTTAGAGGAAAATCATGTGCCTTTGATTACAATTTTGCGGTCAATGGAGGCAACCTCTAAGGACGACCAACCTCCGTCAACGACCATTTGACTGTGGAATGGAGAGTGGTCGCTCCCGAGAGAATTCACTGTAATAACAATACTTACTTTGATCCAAAAAAGGCAACATCGAACCAGAAGGCTAGTCCATGAATTTCACCAGTTTGGTTTAATGTGAAAGACAGAGGAATTTCAATTTTGTGCAAATCTGTTTCTTGAGCAGTCTGAAAGTCTACTGTATGTCGAAATGACTTAGCCATACAAATATTGATATCAAAAGTATCCTTAATAAAACAAAAACAGAAAATTAATAAAATGTAGGAAATAGCTTGAATACAAAGGTAAAATAATTCATCATTCTTAAATAACATTGCTATTTTACATTAGAAGACAGTGTGTATACGACATTCTCTAGTTTTTGAAAATTTGTAAATATGAAATAAAAAAAATACAACTGGCATTATGTCTACTCACCCACCTGCCCAAAAAACCTATAATAACACCCATATTTTTTGGAGAATTTTGTTTTCTTTAGAAATGATAAAAAACCTGGTTTACAAACTTTTTTATTTGCCCCTAATACTACAACAATTATTATAATTTCACACAGTTTTGAATATTTTCTTAAATTATTCTATTTTTAAGCTGCTAATAATCTTAAATACTTTCCGCAAAGTTGACCAAAATTTTTTTAATACAGTCGAACCGGTTTATCTCGAATCTCACGGGAAAGGCGAAAAATTCGAGATAAAGAGGTTTCAAGTTATACAGGTACTATAAAGAAATTAAATTTAATTAAGAAATTTCATTAAAAGTGCTTTGTTTTTAGTAGAAAAATATAGACATTTCTTTAAATTAATTATGCCACATACATCTATTTACATAACAGTTTTTTAACATACATTTAACACTGAAAAAAATAAATAAGATTTTTAACTGATAACCTTATTTGCTTCAATTATTCTTTTGAGGTTAGAAAGATCGCAAATTCCTCATATATCGTTTTCTACAGTTCACTTTATCCTTTGATCCATTGGTTGCAATTTTGAGGTCAAAATGAATTTCTATTCTTAGATTTCTTATCTATGTTGAAAAGATAAACCCTGATGGTCACTACTCATTAACCCCTCACTTACTGCCAGAATCATTGTATTCCTTTCTAGTTAAGGAAGTGCAGGGATAGTGATTGAAATTCCAAGAAACACCCCCAACCTGTTCATCCATACTTCCTGTGAATTCACGAAATTCATCTCTGTCTACGAGTTCTGCTGATAAGGAAAGTTTTGACATTTGTGCTCTATTATTAGAAATTCGAGAAATGGAGGTTTTGAAGAAAAAAAATCGACATAAACATGGAAAATACATTTATTTTAGACGGCAAATGTAGGGAATTTGAAAAATTTCGAGATAAAGAGGTTCGAGATAAACAGGTTCAACTGTATATTTTTCAAATCGTCCCTATATGCAAATGCATTAAATTTCAAAGAATAACAAATGTTTTAACACAGCAGAAATATAACATATTATGTTCTTTACTATATCAGATTTTTTTTAAAAACTCAATGATATCAAAAAATATTCATTTTGTAAGACAATTTCGTAGTGTACATTCTGTAATTAATAATGTATTAGTAAAGTAAAAATAAAATTAATGCCGCATTTAGTTAGAGTTCTGTAATAGTCACTTCTGGTTCTGATTGATTTTTTAAATGTCTATAAACTTTAACACACGTTTTAGCTTTCTTGAGATTGAAACTGTTTCGCAATATAACCCTAAGAAGTCCACAAGCAGAAAACAAGTGCTCAATAACAGCTGAGCTCGGTGATTTAAGTTCTGCGCTACCATTGTAATTGCTAGCGTGACTGATAATTGCAAAAACTAAATTAAAAAAGAAAAGGTTGGAAAGAGTATTGGGTTTTTCTGAAAGTATATATATATTTTATTCATTTTATCTATAACATACTCTTCATTTAATACTTTTCAATTTATGCACAACCTTCCATTAAATTCAGCCTTGGAATAAAAGTATATAAAAAGCAGAAGCTGTGCACAAAAAGGAACAATTAATTTTGGGAAAAAAACTTACCACTATTGGTTGTCTAAAATATTCCTTAACAGCAGCATCACGCAAACTAGCTAGGTCTACTCCATGGAATGATTGTTGATACCTAAAAATGAAGTGATGAAAATACAATAAGGTGCTATCCAAATGTTAAAAACAAAAGGAAATTAATTTATTCAACAAGTTTTACAACTGTTTAAACAGGGTTCCCACTTAATTTCAGAAACAAAAAATTCCCTTACCTCACCAGATATTTCGGGAAACATTCAATGTAAATCCAGATCATATTTTAACTATACCATAGCGATTTTACACCAGAGAAAACCTATATCTTTTGTATTTGTAATGTAAAGTATTAGATTTTGTGAGCAAATGAGGATGGAAACATGGAAAACTTTCGATTACAGTTACTGACAATTCTAAGTTTGGTTATTTTCAGGTACAAAGTAAGAATTTTCCAGTTTTTTTGTTGAAATGCAATTTTACTTGACTATTTTCTGCTTCTGAAAGTCAAAATAAAATTCCCTAACAATTCCAGATTTTCTCAGATCGGTGGGAGCTCTGTGTATACAATATACATGTGTAAATATATATATATTCGATCTAAATAACTGCAAATTTGAAAAACTATTGTTTGGTACTGAGAGCAGTGTTTGGAAAATTTTATCTTTAACGCGGAAAAAGACACTGGTTTTTTGAGCGGTATTTCGTAACACTAAATAAAAACAACAGGATATGGAGCTCCATTAGATATGCTACAGCAAATCTAATGGAGCGCCCTATCGTGTGAAATACATAGTACATAGGTTTCTACAAAATTAAAAAGACCAATATTTTATTCACGAAAAGTTAAAGAAAAAATATTTTAAATTAAAGATAAAAGGCATGTAAAGATAAACTTACCAAAAATTAGCTTTATTTAGTTGTTCCATATACAAAGCAGCATCACTAAAGGGAGCTATGTGCAGGTCACCACGGGAAGGAAACATTTTACCTACAACACATTATATTACAGAGATAAATTTTATAAGAATAAAATACATAAGATTTGCCAAAATATTATAGAAAAAAAAAAAGAAAGAAAGAAAACTGCTTAGACCTGAATTTGTTTGTTTGCGTTCAGACAAAAATGGTCACTGAGATTAAATTGAAATTTAAAAATTATAAGTGCCTTCTTAGAAAATGTACTACATCCATTAATAATAATAAATATATTTAAATAAAAATCTCCAATATTTTCTTTTTCTACTTACACTATTAATTTTTTTTTTATTTGATAGGAGACATGCATGAAACTTAAAAGATATATTTTAACCTTAACAGTGACGTATATTTCAGAAAAATGGACCAAATATGGAAACTTTTTTTGACAGTTTAATTTTGTTCTTTATATTATTATAAAAGTTAACTACTGTATTTATAATTTATACATACACATTAAAAAGTAATGGATTACGAACACATACTATTCAATTAGAGCAAAATAAACAAAATTTTGAAGCTAAATATAATATAACTAGCATAATATAAAAACACAATATGATTTTCAATACAAAAATTTTACAAATCTTATACAGTATGGTATATCCCAAAACATGGTATTGCACACAAGCCCAAATTGCAATAAACTTGTGTGAAAATCTGTGATAAAATAGGACCTACAATGCCATCGATTAGGAACATAGTGAATTATGTATCCTAAAGAAGAAACGAACGCAGTGCAGGCTTCACAAAATAGAAACGTTAATTATTCTCCTGTGTGAAGTCAGTTCATGCATTACAAATACTACACACAGTAGTTGCGTGAACTGGATTCGAGTGACACTGGCAAGGGGTTAATGAAGTTTATTGTTTTTAATAAAGATAGGAAAACTGTGTATGAAAACATACACATTTTGGAACAGTTTATCAATAGTGAGAAAAATATTATTGGGAATATACCAAAAGCAACATGACACCCTGAAGTCACTATTGTACTCTGAATTAATTCTTTTTACTCCTCACATGAATCACAATGCTATTTAAGGGTTGAAAATTTACAACTTATACAAATACGATAAATTACATAGCGATAAAGTAGATAGTTTGTTGTTGTTCAGTTACGTCGCACTAGAACTGCACAATGGGTTGTTGGTGACGGTCTGGGAAACACCCCCGAGGATGATCCTAAGACATGCCGTCACAATTTTGATCCTCTGCAGAGGGGATGGCACCCCCGCTTCGGTAGCCCGACGACCTGCATGTGAAGTCTAGCACTTTTAACGATGACCCATACCGCATACCCTCGGTCCCTACGCAGACTGATCCAAGTGGTCACCCACCCGCACACTGACCGCAACCAGTGATGCTTGACTTCGGTGATCTGATGGGACAATCAGTCCACTACGGGACAAGTACATAGTTTAATATTTTGCATAATTGTAATGACATTTCTAAAAAACAACCCTACCTAAAAAAAGAGTAATAACATTTCTATGTATTCCTCCTACTTACCATTAGGAGCTAACCACTTTTTAGCATGCAAGTAAGTTTCCAACATTCTTTCGTTAAAAAGCATGTAACCCATTGGTTCAGAAATAATGACATCTACTTGCTCGGGAAGAGTGATTTCCTCAATTTTTCCAGGAATGACAGCTACTCGACCAGCTAATTTATTATGATAAACAAGAGTCTGAAAAATATAAGCAATGCCATCAACTTTATGAAACAATCAAAGGCATTGAAATACTGTTATTCGTTAACTGATAAGTAATTCCAATTTCTTTTATTTTGAGTTTCAGAACAGATATAACGCTTTATTGTCTATTAAAACAAAATAACCAAAAAAACATAAATAAATATATTACGGAAGGGACTTACTTCAGCGTGTTTTGCCATTGAACTAGCTTCAACTGCATAAACTTTTCTAGCACCTGCTTGAGCAGCAAAGAAAGACAAAATACCAGATCCTGCCCCTACATCAAGAACAACCTGTAGAAAAAACAATAAGCTATTAATAATTCAAATTTTGTATATCGGACTAATATCGAAATTATAAAAACTATGAGAAAATCAATTGCAATAACAGAAAATAATGAATAAATGAACTAAAAATGTTCAAACACGGATTTATGATGGTATCGAGCATGTTAAAAAGTTATTAATAAAATGCGTGACTTAAAATATCTAAGTCGTACTATTTAAAAATTAATTTGTTCTAATTGTAGCATTAAAAAAGAGGAAAAATACATCCCAATGCAAAAAAAAAAAAATATTCTGTTACAAATCAAAATTTGCAACAAATTGGCTACTTTTTAAAATAAGTTTTTTAAAAAAATGAATATTTTCTAGCCAACTGTCTTTTAAATGTTAACTATTTCAGAACTACCTTTTAGATTATCAATTTTATACTTATTTGTATGCTTCAGTAGTTCATTCATTTTAGCAGAGGTTAATATAGATTGTTATTCTTGAAGTTTAACCGAAATTGCGTTTTTCTTTAACATATATGGGGGGGGGGTAAGGTTTTAAATTGCGTGAATGAGAACTTATGAAGAAAAAAAAGAGAGGATGCTGATACGGGTAGAATAAGAGTCTTTATAATGAGATTCTGTGTAAGTTACAAACTTTAAATTTTACAGGGTGCATAGCCAAATCTTTCAACAAAAAATATGCACCTTTTAAGAACTTAAAAAATATTTTTATGCACTATATACATCAACAAAATGCAAAATAATTTTCAAATACTTTAGATGATCATGAGAAAATAACTAGTTCCTGACAAAGAACTCTTTTCTTGATTGTATTAGCCATTATAAAATGATCGAGATTTTTTGGTTCGAAAGCAGAGGGAGGATAATGAAGTCTGAAATTGAGAATATCTTGCAAAATGCAGCAGAGTTGCACAGGAGACAGCAATAATCTCACCGAACCCCGCTCAGTAGATGCACATACAAACTGACAAGTATTTCATGAAACATGCAAAATGATTGGCACTTTCATTCGCTATGGACCGACGGTACGCCGAAATGAATTGTGAAAATATTGAATAGAACAATGTGAAAAGCACGCTTTTGCATAATACATGGCAAAAGTCGACATGGTAGCGAAAAAAATCTCATTTCTGAAGAGGGAAAATTAAGCACTTTTTAAAAACACCCAATTAAAAAAGCTTTTAAATAACGAAAATAAGCATCTTAAAAAACGCTACGCATCATGTTTTAGATTAGCGAATTCAAAAAAAACTTTGTCTGAATTTCAATTGTTCTGCGGGAATCTGCGAATCAACGGTGTTCGAGAAAGAATCAATTTCCTGATATCTTTAATGTGGCCTATCACTGGTCTAGTGGTTACAGTACTGGATTACAGGGCCAGTGGTTGAAGGTTCGAATCTCACAGAGGCATGTCTGTAACTTTCTATCTCTCTGTTCTATGTCCTTTCTTCTGTGTGATTGTAATCCTGCCCTATAAACGGGTTTTGTGGTTGTACGACATGGGTGACGCTGGGTGCCCACTGGGTAACAATAAGAGCGTATCAATTCTGGTATTTCTGAGGCCAATGAGAAATAGACCCCAAGTGTCCGACATTTTTAAAAAAAATCTTCAATGTTATTATGACCAGTGAATTCCAAATAAGAGTTATCACTTTTAGAGGCACTTAAATCGTACTATTAAACCACATCTGTGCGTCCTTTACTATCATTGATATATATTTCCTCCAATCCTACATAATTTAACAAATTTCAACATTTTTATATAAAATCAGTCATTAGATTTTTGATAACAATATTGTTTTAATTGTGGAATAAATTTCATTGCCAATCATCTAAAAAGTTTCTTTTTGGCTGATTTTATTTAAATACTTTTGTAAAAACAGAAATCGTGGTTGCATCAATTTTAGTCTCAAATAGTCACCAGTAATTGCCACATACGCTAGATACAGTTTAGAAGCAACTGCCAACAATGTAAAAATTTTAGCAATTGCGTACTTGAGTAGCCCAACATTCAGGTAAGGAATCAATGCTTGTTATGGTAAATTGGGAGAAAAAAAATTTGGCTCACCTTTGAAAATCTAAATAAATATGTTCAATTTATTTTTAACAACTAAATTTTCAAAACAAGATTAAGAAAATTTAAATTTTAAAGGAGAAAATATTTTTTTATGAAAAAAATATTTGGGGGGGGGGGGAGAAGGTTGGACACCTGAAAAAAAGAAGAGTACTCTTCTTGTTTTGAAAATACGTGATTAATGTTTAGGAAATGATAAGTTAAATATACTTACTTTATCTTTGAAATCGTCAATATTTGCTAAAATAGCTCGTTGATAAGTTGATGTTCTAATATAATCTTGCATCATATTCTGTTGCTGTGAAAGGTATCCATAAAACTGCAGAAAATAAAAAAAAAAGATATAAAAGACATTTTAAGTATCACTTTCTAATAAAGATAAATTTTAGATAATAATTTACTCTGAAGACTTAACTATAAACCAGAGAAGATTTTTTGAATCCATTGAGTGAGAGACATTAATATATTAGGCAAGAATAATGTTATTAAAAATAAAGCTAAAATATGCCAAGTCTAAACAAAATAGATTGATTAATAACCCCACATAATTACTTATTTATAAATAAAGAGATAATTTTAAAACTAGGGGGATGCGCCCACTAGTTTTAGTCGCTACACCCACTAGTTTAAGTCGCCTGCTCACCAACCCTAGATTGTTTTTGCTCAATAACTGTATCAAAACAGATTTTTGTATACTTTTTTTGATTGTTTGAGAGTAGTAAAAAAACAAATGAAATTTCTATCATACATCCAAAAACTTCTTTTAGCCAATGAGCAAGCGTCGATTAATTATTTAAACATCAATAAATTAACTATACTTTCATATCATATTTTCAATCAGTTAATTCTAAATTTTAATTTTTATTAAGAGAAAATATTTTATCTGCAATTTTCAACTTCCATGGTCAAAAGAAAATACTCCAACAATTACAAATATATATTTATAAACATAGTCTAAAAGAAAAATCCAATTATAAGACACTGAATGTTGACTAAATTAGATAACACAACATCAATACTGCCATACAATAAAAAAAACTTAAAGGCTTCTCAAAAAAAGTAGCATTCATGTTACTTTTTTAACTAAAGTACTATGATGCAACTAAGTACTATGATGTACACTAGTACTATAAATGTACAAATACATGTACACTACAGTGTTTTCACTACAGCGCGAGAATCTTGCATATTTTTTTCTTTCCTCGCATTAAAAAGTTAGTAACGCGAGAAGTTCGCACACCCTATTAATGAATTTAAAAATGCCTGAATCTCGCAAATTTTGGAAAAAATTTAGTCTTCCGCCATTTTGAATGAAATCCGCTTCGTTTTTCTTCCCTGATCTTTCATTATTTTCAATATCGGTCCTTGTTATCTAGCTTCCCTATTTACCAGTATTGTTCAGAACCATAACACCCCCCCCTCCCCGAACCCCTTTCAGAACACATTTTTCTGCAACCACGTGTTCACCGTAAGTAAGGTTTCTTCATGTAAAACGTTAAAATTTTTTGTGCCTGAATGTTAGATTGACAAATACATTGTTAAGACAAATGAAACAAATGTTGTTAGAAACGGTAAAAACGAAACAAATACGGATATTCAACGGATATGGCTCAAATACTAGCATGAAGTATGAACTTGGAAAGAACTTCAACGTACTTCCCGATTTTATAGCAGAAATAACTTAAAAGCCAATGCTGGCTGATGTAGAGGATAGGAAAGTGTATGCACAATGCTACAAATAATTGATAATTCAGCATCTGTTGCAAGGTCATTTAGCACCCAAAACCGGATTAAGACAAAATATCGTAACAGATTGACTGATAAGCATTTGAGCAACCTAGTGAGAATAGCTGATGAAAAAGTAGATATAGAACATTTTCCATAAGATGATGCAGCAAAAATATTTAATGCTTTAAAAATTAGAAGATGTTAAAAATGTATTATAATTAAAGAAATATTTTTTTCCCAAGTCTTTTCATTTTTTTTTCTTTTTAGAAATCTTACGTAATTTTCTGAAATCTCACCCTGTTTTTGAGAAAGGGTGAGAAATTCTCACCCATTTTTTTTCTGTAATGAAAACACTGCACTAGTACTATGAATTTGTTATATTTTATATTTCAGATACCTAACTCAACTTTAATATCGTATTTTAATAAATATACAAAGGTAATAAAGTTATTAATAGAGAATAAAAGCTAATTACATTGAAACAGCAATATTTATTTTTAAATTTTCTCAGATATCAACTACATACTTGCCAACTTAAAAAAACTGCCATCAGTAAAACTTTTTTTACGAAAAATTTAAGACTATTCGAATTATTTAATAAGTAACAATACACCACAAATGAATAATAAATATATTAATTATAGAATCTATCACATGATTGAATGTTGATGAAGTAAGAACCAAATTTTCATTAAATTTTTTAATTGCACTTGTTAGAAAATGTACAGAAATATCTAATCAACCAACCATTTGTCATCTCAATTTCTATTACAATTATTTCAAATTCTATTACAATGATGCTACTTTTTAAAAAAATGCTATATGCAAAATAAAATAGTTCTTTAAGGGTTTTCCTCTAAATCAACAGCAAAAGAGGATGCTGAATTTAAAGAAGCTGAAGTAGCCTTCTTTGCTTTAATTAAAAAATCTTTTTCAAACACTTGTTCGTGACAGATTTTAGAAAATTTGGTTTTTAATATAAGCAGGCTTTCTAAAGTTTTATTAGACATAATTGTTCGCGATTCAGTACGGTTCTTTCTAACCAAACTAAAAATTCTCTCACATTCTGAATTTGAATGTGGTATGAGAAGAATTGACAATACAATGTTTCCCAATTTTTCATACTTAAACATGCCATCCGCACCTTTCATTTGACTTATCATTGACCACTGCACATCAATTGATCTATCTGGAACAGTTA